>NW_015386423.1:409276-442342 GCF_001527695.2 Protobothrops mucrosquamatus
CCGAGGCGTAGCTGGCAAGCGGCAGAGACGGAGCAGGCCGACCACCAGCTGGCCCAGCCCAAGGGAGGTAAGGCACCCGCCGGAAAAGGGGGGAAAAATGGCGGACAAAAAAAAATGGCGGACAGCCTTGCTTGGCGACCCCCATGAAATGGTCGATCGACCCCAAATGGGGTCCCGACCCACAGGTTGAGAACCACTGTGCTAAAGGGTCGTCCTCAGCCACTCCGTCCTGCTGGCCTCCCTTTCCTGGTTTTGCTGAGCCAGGGAGTGAAGGAGCGCGTCTGCCTGCATGGGCCAGCTCCTCCTGCAGCTCTTGAGTTCTGCTCGGCTGACACCAGGGGGCGATGACGCCCAACCAGGAGAGCAGGAGGCCCTGGAAAGCCTGTCCCTCCCTCTCTCTCTCTCTCTGGTTAACTTAAAGGACAATTAACAGGGCTTTCAAAGCCCACTTTCCACCTAGGGGGAGGAAGTGAAACAGTGGAGCAGAAGGCATTACCACACCATTAAGCTCAGCCTCCTAAGAGAGTGGCAGGGGAGCCTCCTGTGCTGCAAAAGGTGTCTCCCGGCTGTCCTAAACCATCCGGTGGTTTGTGTGGTTTTGAACTCAGCAGATTATGTAAAGCAAGCCATTGTGGGCTTGTAAGCCCAATGTAAACCCAGGGAATTGTAGTTTATTTATTAAGACATCAGTCCATCAACCTTGGCTTAGGGCTCTGGGTGAACTAGAATTCCCTGATTTCTTTCCTTCTCCTAAATGTACGGTTTTGCTGCAGGTTGCTTCCTCTCTGTCTTAGGATCTCATGCTAAGCAAAACCAATTAAAATAAGGCTGACAGGACTGGACGGTGACCTTTTGCAACCGACAGCTGCATTTTCTCACTGGGGGGGGGGGCTTCAAAGAGGGAAGTGCAGTAGGTGCAGTGCAGAAGGTCAGCTGCAGAAGGCTGCATCCAAGGATTTACATTTCAGGTCAAAATATAAATCCAGCCTGCAGCAAGTGCAGCTCCAGACAAGCTGAGAGCCGTAGGGCTATTTCAACGGGGCTTCTTCTGCCTGGAACACCCTCCCCTGGAAACACACCTCGAAGCCTGGATGCAACCTACTGACAAGGTGGGAAACACCTACAGTCAGTGTCCTTAAGGAATGGGTGGGAGTTACTTTGCTCTCGTGTGACTTCTGCTGAGTGACACTCCAACGCATCGCTTTACACTTCCCATTTGGTGAGGACAGTGCAGCAGGATCCTCCCGCCTCAGGAGAGGCCGAATGCCACCTGACCAAGGCTACCCCCATCCAGGAAGCTCGTCTGGAGGGCCGGCCTGCTCCACTCGGCACCCAATTGGCTTTTCCGTGGGCCCACCTGGCCGGAGCAGACCAACAATGTCTTCCCAGGGATTGGCATACAAAGGGCAGCCCTTCTTTCACGCCAATTTTGCAAGGAAGACACTAAGCCTGGCAGTGGGAGAGAGGAGTTTTGCCCTTGGGAAGCTGGTGACTCAATAGAAACACAGACTCCCCCCCTCCCCACTAGACCTCCATCCAGGAGAGGTGCCTGGTGATTTCCTGGTTTCCAGCATCAAAGCAGACATGCCAGCTCCACAAGGCAGAATAGGAGCCATGGAACTTCAGGTTCCTCTGTGTTTCGATGCCTTACCATGACTGCCTTGTCACAGACATTCAGCTGAGGTTCCCCTGGCACCAGCGTGGCCTTGTGCTCCTGGACAATGGGAGAGACTCTTTCCAAAACAGACTGGTATTCGGCGCTGGAGAAGCTGAAATAGAACCACAGCTGTCACAGAACCCCAAAGGCAGGGAACCCCGATACACCTGACTAGAAACACGCCCTGCTGTAGTCCCAACTGTTTCCTAAGCCATATGTTGGTTGAGGACACACTGGCCAGTCATCCCAGCCAACTGAGGCTTTATAGAATCCCAGAACTGAATGGGCCCATTTGAGGCCATCCAGTCTGAACCCTTGTTCAGTGCAAGAATCCAGAGGAAAGCAACCCCCACAGATGACTATTTAGTATCATCCTGAACGCATCCAGGGAAAGGGATCTTCCCTTCTCGCTGGGGATCATGGTATGTGGTCCAGATTTAGCCGATCATGCTGTAAAAATCCAAAGTATTTTTCATCCATTGCTTCCTGATCCTTTTCGGTTAAGGATTTCAGGGCTGAAACTGAAGATTTCTGCCTCCAGAGCAGATCCCCTACCACTCCCTAACGGAACAGTGGCTCTTGGGGCCGAACAACGACCCCCACCTTTCCCCCGTAGGAGAAAGGTCTCCTGGCCTGAGAAAAACTCCCTGTGCGCTGACTGCTCTGGGCTGAGGGCTAGTTGCTCTGGTTTTATCCTCTACCTTAAGGAGCAGCTTCGCCCTCCTCCTGGCCCCCTTATTTTTAGCAGGCTTATAAACATCGGCAGGTATTTCTTTAAGTGGATTAATGCTCCTTTTCACTGCGGTATTATTTCAAGCACATCTTAGGGCTTAGACTTAGCGATCTCATTCTGCCTGTCATGTTAAAAGTCCCTTAGGGAACCAACAACTGCAAATCACATTCGGAGACAAAATGGAAACGATGGCCCACTCAGGCTTCCCTTTTGCCTCGGGTCTGAGCTCACTGTGGTGCCCAGCTGTCAGGCTGTAGCCAGCTCACTTCCTTCTCCAAAATCAGCCACAATCGCAAGCCTGGGACGTGGCAGCACTTCCCACACACTCCTGTTGGTACCGTCCTCTTGGGCAATCCTCCGGTGCGCCAAAGGAAGTGTGTCGTTGCTTGCAATCCGGCTCCACGGTGGGGCTGAGCAAAGTGGAAGGAAGTTGGCAGAGGGAAGTTGCCCCAGCTGGTGATCTGATCTTGCTTTCCCAGCTAGGAAGTTAACTTTAAGGGATCCACTACCCAGCAAAACAGGTCCTGGGCTATGGAGCAGCAGACCCTCTAGAACGGTATTTCTCAGTCTTGGCAACTTTCAGAGGCCTGGCCTTCGATCGCCAGAATGCAATGAATTCCCAGCAGGCTGGCTGGGGAATTCTGGGAGTTGAAGTCCAGACCTCTTAAGACCACCAAGGCTGAGAAACACTGCTGTACAAGGACAGGAAAAACTGCCCTAGATGGAGGCTGCTCACCCATCTTTGGGGGCCCAGAACGGCCTGCTTAACTCAAGGCAGAACTGACCCGTGGTTCTTCTGCCAGCGGACTCCCAACCTCCCCACAGTGGAAGGCCGGCAGCACCCATCCATCAACTGGTGGCAGGCCCGTCCAGGTCCCCGCTCTGCTCCCAGGGAGATGTGCTTGGCGAGTGCCATCCGGTCTCAACGGCCAGCAGCTCCACCCTTGGGAATCGGAGCCACCCTCGCCCAGCAGGCAAGACCAAACAATGACAAGGGAGCTCAGTTTGAATCCACAATGTTGGTGGTAGCCACGGGGCTGTGCCTGCCAAGGTGTCTCGAATGTCTCCGCCAAGCGACAGGCCGCTCTGCCCCCGGGATGCCCCAAATTTATATTCCGTCTCTTCAAGCCTCCCCAAGAGCGGCTGGGAACTGCAGCGGAAGAATGAAAGGGAAGAGCGAGCCGGTGCAGGGTGAGCAGCTGGTGTGGAGAGGAGGCTGCCTGCGACATTTCCCCCCCCCGTACCGGAATTATTCCAGACTCGGGATGAAGGCACAGAGTGGACGGAGTCCAGGGTCATTACACTAATTAACACTTTACCTCCGGGAGGGACCCCAGAGAGCCAATCAGGAATGGAAGGGAGGCCGGCAGTCCCAGACACAGGTGTGATGTGTGTTTAGTTCATTTAGTGTAATTGTGCTCCCGCAATCTGCCCCCTCTCCTCCCACTTGAAGCAGATCCGGAGGATGGAGCTCATTCCATTGTTAACCCTGCTGTGGCCTGCAGCATCATCAGCTTGGAACTAAGAGGAATGGGGGGGGGGTAGCACCCCGGCTTCCTCCCAGGCATGCTTCAGGTTCTTTGCCCTCCCTTTCCAGTGTTACTGCGAATCCAAAGGATGATAACCCTCGTGGCAAAATGGTTTGGGTCATTTGCAAGGGTGGGGCGGGGGCTTCCTTGGGGGTGGCTCTCTCTGGGAGGCTGACCAGGCTCCACCTGCAACCGAGAAGCTTCTTTTCACGTCCCTTCATCCTTTACCCCTTTACATCCGAGGGCTGTTTGGCCTCTAGCCCAGGGTTACTCAACCTCAGCAACATTAAGATGTGTGGATTTCAACTCGCAGCTGGCTGGGGAATTCTGGGAGTTGAAGTCCAGACATCTTAACATTGCTGAGGTTGATTAAACTTTATAGCTCTGCTTGCATCTTTACAGAAGAAGCCTCCTTCTCCTCAATGGCAGTCTATGGAAAAAAAGAGCCAGGAGGCTGGTACTCCCAGATGTAAAGCTTCCTCTTCCCTGTGGACAAAAATACTGTTGTTTTGCTGGCCTGCAGGCAACACGGCCCTTGCTGGCACATGCTGGAAGTCAAATTGTCTTTGGACAAAAAAGTGCTTCCCCCGCACCCGCAATTAACATAGGCACTCCCCACAGGCTGGCCTCGAAGGGGGATAATTAAGTTATAGTAAGAAAGATACACACAACATGCCTGCTGCCCTAGAGCCCACCCCTGCCAATGGAAATGACTGGATTGCAAGGAAGAAAACCTGGGATGTTTCTACCACGACTGGAGACAGCAAGGAGTTTAGCACGGGCACTTTCCACAATTGGACTGGGGGAGAAAAGAGAGAATCACCAAAGGTCCACCTAGAGTGGAGTGGTCTTCCCTGCCCAGCATGTCCACGTAGCCCCTTTTCCTTCACTGGACTGGAGGCTCCTCTCGCTCTGGTATCCTCCCCTCTCACCTGATTGGATACTTTTCTCCAGGGTCCTTTCCCAAGTGGAAGATCAGGGGGAGCTTCGAGTGCTCCTCTTGGTCATGGGTGGTGACTCCAGAAACATTCTGCCCTGGGCAGAAATCGACGCCCTAAAGCAGGAAAGGAGGAGGAAGTCAGGAGGGAAGGCCAAAGAGATGGAGCTGCAGAGGCCCAAATGATTTCTCTTCTCACTCCATTGCTCTCCATCCAAGCAGAGGCCATATCTGGACCTTGGTGCATCAAGCTAAAACGCAAATTGTTCCTTTTGGGATCATCTCTCTGTCCCTCTCAGTTGCTTATTGCAGTAGACACTCCACCCACCCATCCACGTGTCTATTGAGGCTCTCAGTCATCCAGGTCATGGTTGTCCCAAAGATGCTTTTCCAAAAGGCAACTGGACTTTCTTGGTTTCTTCCTTGAAAATGTTTCACTTCTCATCTAAGAAGCTTCTTCAGTTCTGTTTATTGAAGAAGCTTCTTGGATGAGAAGTGAAACATTTACAAGGAAAAAATCCCAGAAAGTCCAGTTGCCTTTTGGAAAATCGCCTTTGGGACACCCATCCACAATGTTAGGAATTGCTTGGAAACCACCCTCTGGATTCGTTCACCAGCACATGAGCACACAGGAGCGAAGGCTGGAACATCTCCAGGGCAGCCCAGATGTCCTAGGAACAGCACTGATTCGTGGCAACTTGCCTGGCTAAAAAAGACTTCGTGACAGATGAAACCCTTCCCAGTCCTGAATATACCAACTATCTCATCCTGAACAGGCTGCCCGGATCTACACAGGTGGCAAAAGGAGAACCAGCGTGGCAGAAAATAGGGCAAGTGGGTGAGGCCCAGTTCTCCCCTAGGTAGGTCCTTCCCTCCCTGGGCATCGTTTCTTAATTCTTCATAGGAAAGTACTCATGGATGGGAGTGCTAACCCTCTGCCTCAAATGGCGTTCTCTATCCTGGCACATCTGGACTATATTATCTCATTCGACTCTTGCCTCCACCTTGGCAGGACCAGGGAAGGACTGTATGTGCCTCTTGCAGGAACCTCCTCCTTGCCTATCTCTGATGGTCACAGCAGCCCAGCCCAGATCTCCCCCCCCAGCCCCCCCCCAAGGCCATCTTTCCAGACTGCTGTTGCTTCCCAGAAGACCAAGGGTGCTATTAAGGGAGGGCGGAGAGGTGGCGCAGCTGCACTCCTGCTTGCACATAAAACAAGCACTCAGCCGAAAGTCTCTCCGCAGACGTCGGAAGGGATGTGATTGGCAAACAATTTTCTAAAAATATCCCGTGTGTGGATAGGCTGGTCAGTGGAGCAGTTAATATTCTGCTTTTTAATAAAATAAGAAAGGTTAGAAGCTCATGAAATCCCATTTACCTGCACAGAGCTACAGATTGCTGTCTCAGTGGAAGGAAGGAAGGAAGGAAGGAAGGAAGGAAGGAAGGAAGGAAGGAAGGAAGGAAGGAGGAAGGAAGGAAGGAAGGAAGGAAGGAAAGAAAGAGGAAGGAAGGAAGGAAGGAAGGAAGAAAGAAAGAAAGAAAGAAAGAAAGGAAGGAAAGAAAGAAAGAAAGAAAGAAAGAAAGAAAGAAAGAAAGAAAGAAAGAAAGAAAGAAAGAAAGAAAGAAAGAAAGAAAGAAAGAAAGAAAGAAAGAAAGAAAGAGGAAGAAAGGAAGGAAGGAAAGAAAAGAAAAGAAAAGAAAAGGCTGGGAGGGTTTTGATAAGCTGCAGCAGACAACCCATAGTGGATTTTAAATGGCGACAGAGGTGATTGACCTTTTCACCTTCGGTGCCCAGAGACCCAGCAAGCTTTGCTTTTCTGCAAAGTAAAAGTCCAAATCTCTTCCTAGAGAGGAAAATAATACGATGACAACAGCAGCTAATAAAAGCCAAAAACCTAATAAAAGCCAAAACCGGAACAATTGTCATTTGGATGCAAATCAAAAAGGCTATTTAATTAAGAGCATGCTAATTAGTATGGCACTCCTATAGTGCAAATGTGGGGTTTTTGCGCGAGGTAAGAATTTATTCTCTGGATATTTGCTGCCACGCTGTTCTGTTTACAGGGTGCGTTTCCTTCCCATGTTAACACAGGCTTGAAATTAGCCATTCAACTAATCACCAAGGGTGGGTTAAAATCTGCCTGCCGGTCATTAGACACAGATCTCCTCCCTCTGGGTTGCAACGTCATAGAGAGAACACAGATTTCCAAGTAAGGACGTGCAGGGGAGCTCTCTGGCCGTGCCACTGGCCCGCTCTCAAAGCCGGCCTTTGTTGAGCCAGCAGGCGACAATCTATTTCTCCCGAGAGAGACTGCAGCTCTCCTCCTTTCTTGAAGAGAAACACCAGAGGGACGCTCTGCTCCCTCCACGTATCTTCGTACATTTGCACATCCTTATTTGATGCCACTCAAACACAAAGTTTCTCCTCTGTACATCTTGTGCACTGCTTAGAACAGTATTTCTCAACCTTGATGACTTGAAGATGTCTGGATTTCAACTTCAGCTATGCTGGCTGAGGAATTCTAGGAGTTGAAGTCCAGACATCTTCAAGTCACCAAGGTTGAGACACACTGGCTTAGAAGGCTACAGCAATCCATTTCACATTGGCTACTGTGAAGCAGCAGAAGCAGCTGCTGGTCAAGATTAACAAATATCACAACTATAAGGAACAACCGATCTTCATCAGGGGTCCAGTGTGCCTGGTCTGCCTCTGGTGCTGAACCTCCACAGTGCCATTTCCACCCTCTAAAACATACCAACCATCTTGGTCAGCCTGCTCTGGGGTTGTGCTCCTGCATCTGTTTCCCAGCCAACAGTGACAGATGCTCAAGGAATGTAAACAAGAAGCTAAGCAGCAGGCGGGGGGGGGGGGGAGCTGGCTTTCCGCAAGTGCCCACGTTGACATCCTCCGATCTGGCCACCCGTCCCCCGGCTGCCCTCTCGATCCTCCTGTTGTGGACATGCCATCCGCTCAGCCAACCCTGCCTTCCTGAAAAAGGGAGCTAAAACATTCCTTTGGGATGCCAAACCTTTGTAACGCAAACCGCTGCACTGCTGCATGAGGTTTAGGATAAGGTAGGATCAGATGGGGGAGAGGGAGGAGGGGTCCACTCCCCAAAACTCCCATCACATCTGGGCAAGGCTGCTTTGGACTTGAGAGACATGAATGGCCAAGAGTGGTGTCCTCATCTGCCCCATTCCAGGCCTGGGAAAGGAAAGGGCAGCTGGCAAGCTCCCCTTATCCTGTAGAGACAGGCTGGGGGTGGGGAGTCCTAACATCTCCAAGGCAACATGGCATCTGTACCAAAGACTCTGCCTCCTTTCCAAACCTTCAAACTCTCCGGCATCTCTAATTGATTCTCCAGTGCATCTGAGATGTTAATCTGTCTGCCCAAATTTAAAGAGTTATCTATTACTATGTTCAGAAAAAAATGTACCTCCAGAAGTGTAATTTTTCATACCTCAGTTATTTACACCCGTCTTCTAAGCCCTAAACTTCCCTTCTGCTCAACACAACCCATTAATCAAGGGATGACAACTTAAAACTGTGCAAACAAGAACCACTTGTAAATCACAATGGCCCTTTTACAGTTTCTGGATGGCAGCTAAGTAAATATTCTTCCTCGGTCAGTTACAGCTGCAAAACAATTCTGCCAGCTTCTTCTTAGCCAGGTGGATTTCCTGCTGAGTTGGTTTGCATTTCTTATTTTGGCATTTTAAGAAAAACAGGTGCTTTTTGCAAGAATGGTGCCCTCTCCTGATAAGCTAAGATAAACAGAGTTGGGCAAATCCAGGACAAAGTTCCACATCCAGATCAAAAGTCTTGAGCGACTGAGGTTCTAACCATAGTTGAAGAACCAGCTGCACCTGAGAAGGAGATCCCTACTCCGATCACTTCACACAGCAGAGAGAACGACACCTTTGGGTCTCCAGTCTCATTTGGAAAATTTCACCTGGCCTGGTCTACCAAAAGGAACACTCATTTCCTCCATTATCCCAGCCTTGAACTGAGGCATTCCAGCCACTTCAGGACATGTGTTGGATCCCAAGACGCCTCTAGATAAATTCTGCATTATTCCCTTGGGTCCAGTAGAGCAAAACATCCAATTAAAAAGCTGATTCATATTCCATTGAGGAGGTCTCAGCCACTGGCTGGCTGTTGCAATCCCTGTCCTCATGTTCAATATATGTGTTTAATATTCCCTTTTCATAAAGGAACCAACAACCTCAAGTGGCTGTTGTTTATGTATCTCCCAGCCTCACTATCAATAATATTGATAAGAAAACTGGAGATAGCAAAAAGGAGATTAAATAGCAATTATTTGCTATTTAAGCAAGGGGTTGGAGTAGAAGACCTCCAAGGTCCCTTCCAACTTTTATTGTTATTGTTATTATTATACTCCAGGAGGGTTTCAAGCATCTGCAATCGAAAATGTAATGATATTCTGCATTCTATTTTTAAAAAACAGCTATTAGCTAGTGTTGCACCAGAAGAATAGGACAAATTTTAGCTCTCGCACAATCTTCATGTTGTTAATGGTGGTTCTGTCCACTAATTAGGTGCTCCAGTTGTACCCACACCAACCGCAGACAACACAAGCAGCAGGAAAGCAATGGATTTTTAATCACCCTATGATGTACAGTATAATTGCTGACTTTTATCAACTAGCCGTTAAATAAAGACTTAGAAAGGAATAAACATTCCGTAATTGCATGTCTGCCACCACTCACAGGGGGATAACCTTGGGACAGGTCGCTCCATTACAAAAACTGTGCTTTCTCACAGACACACCAGGCAGACATGCAGCCAGAGATCCAAGGCAAAGACAGGCCTGAGATGCTTAACTTGACCAGAGAAACAAGGCATGTCTGAGGACAACTGGTAAAGGCTCTTCCCTTCTCTCCCCAAGGGCTGTTACTGAGACCTTATAGAACAGCAACTGAAAGACTGGGGAGAGAAGCTGAAGCCACCTCCAGGAAAAGTTAAGCATATTGGAAGGGTTAGCCCAGTATTTTTCATACTTGGCAGCTTTAAGAATTCTGGGTGTTGAAGTCTATGTGTCTTAAAGTTGCTATGTTTGAAAACACTTAGTCTAAATGTTTCTTTTTAATACAATATGGATCCTTGCTAAAAGCTTTTTAACACCTTTGTAACTCCCTTAAAAGTATTCGAGGTAGATGTTTTGATGAGAGAAGTATCACTTCTGAAAATAGCGGGGAAGGAAGGAAGGAAGGAAGGAAGGAAGGAAGGAAGGAAGGAAGGAAGGAAGGAAGGAATTTTCAATTACCTGGTTGAACTGCTCCCAGGAATTGCTCCAGGTCCAGTAATGGGCCTTATAAAGCCCAACCCGCACTGCCATCATCTCGTTGCCACGGTAATAAAATATTGGTCTGATGAGAGAGGATGGGGAGGGACAAAGAGAGATGTACAGCCACATGAGAAATGTAACATGTCCAAACAAGTCGCTTCCCCCCTCCCCCCACAGCTACAGAGATAAGGGAGACAAACTCTTTAGCAAAGCCTGGCCGGCTATCAGCCAGGAGCAGGCGGCCTTCCAATAGCCCTTCTGCAAGGTTTTCAATTAGCATTTCTTAAAGCATCCATCAAGAGGAGAGCTTGCCTAGCAAAGCCAGAATGAAACGTTATACCAATTGTCTTGCCAGTGATTGTTCATCCTTGAACTACCAGGTTGTGTAATTTCACATGGAGGAGTCCGCTGACTTAAAATACTCAAGGGAGAAAGGCACCTGTCTGATGGAGATGCCAAAGATACAGGAGGCCAAATTGCCAACTGATAGCCAGGAAACACCAAGCTTTGTCAATTTGCTTTGAACTTGAATAGAGCAACATGTATGTTTCCTTCAATTATTTTTCAAAAAAAAAAGAAAAAGAAAAGAATGCACCACATTATTTGTACAAACTCAATGTTGTGGAATTGGGAGATGGGAAGTAAGTCAGTCTTTCCTGGAATTATGTGGCTTTTAATTGACCAAATTAATTAATCAGGCTGAGTGAACTTTAGACCAATTGTGCTGGTATCCTGTATTGTATTGTGTCTGTACTTTGACCTGTTGGAAGGGGCTCTTTAGAAAAAGGCCAGTCCCATAACCTAAGCAGAGCAATTTTGGTGAAAATCAAGGACACTGAAGTAGAAGCATCATCTATTAAATCTGCAAGTTTAATGCAAGGATGAACAAATGTGTGGCACTCCTGTGTTACTAAACTTCAACATCTGGTCATGGCTTATGACATGGAATGTGGAAAAAAGCCTCTCACTTCTGACTCACAGAAGGAAAACAAAACCTATTCTACTTGGTCCGTATATCTCAGTAGTAATTAGGGAGACCTATGGAACAGCAGAGTAACGCTAAGCTACATGGAATGACAAGGCAGTCGCCGACGTATGTTTTGCGCTCCAGATACAACATCCGCAAAAGCTTTAGGAAGCAGGTGCTTCATCCTCACGAACAAATGACAGGAGTAACCCTTCTATAATAAGAGGCTCCAAAAACAGCCAACTATTTCTGCTGCACCTCAATAAGGCTGAGGGTGGGGAGGGGGGATCAGCAGAAAGCTACAAGGGGGTGTGTGTGCTCATAACTCACCTGTCAATTAGTTTGCCTTGCAGGAGGACAGGCAGGAGGTCGATGCCGTCGATCTGCCTGTCACTGGGAGGCTGCAGTCCTGCCAGGGAGAGGCAAGTGGTGAAGAGATCCATCACGTTGGCCAGCTGATAACTCACCTGCAAGCCGCAAGACGAGAGCGTGTGTGGAAACTCTTGCTTCAACAACACAAGGCTGAAAAATTTATCTCTGGACCTTCTACCCAGCTACAGGATTTGCAGAGACGTGTTTCGATCAGGGTCCTTACGCAGGAAAAGCGGGGTGCTCTGCTGCTTCTTCAAGGGGGTTGGCTTTGTTCTGCCCAAACTAAGTACCCAGATTCTTAAACATGCTTTTTCAAAAGGCAACTGGACTTTCTTTGGGGGGTTTTTTTTGTTATGCTTTATTGAAACAAAGAAAGTCCAATTGCCTTTTGAAAAAGCACCTTTGGGATAACCAGGACTGGATGACTGAGAACAGACATTTACCCAGACTCTTGATCTCCCAAGTGACTGAGAGGGATGGTGAGGACCTTCAAAGCAATTTCGGATGCTGTAGCCACAACCACTAGCAGGGTTCCCCGGAAGAGCACCATTTCCCAACCTTGGCAACTTTAAGAGGTGTGGAATTCTGGGAGTTAAAAATCCACACTTCTTGAAGTTGCCAAGGTTGAGAAATGTTGTTCTGGACTACTGAAGGATGTTGGAGATGCAGAAAAACCAGAATTTCAACCCCACATAAAAATTCTAGGGCTGAGATTCTGGGATGCAGCTACAGAGGAAACCCTGACCAGCAGCAGCATTTTCCCACACCAGAGATGAACGGTCAGATCCATGTGAGTGGAATGTTTGGGTAAATTCCAAGGATCTTTTTATTCCTGCCTTGCATAAAAAAGTCCACCAGCCCACGATGGGTCTATGACAATTCGCCCTGGCCAGCTCGCCACAGCCAACTCGCTAATACATTAATATCAAAGAAATGGTGGAACAGACTCATTTTAAAAAGGATGCAAAAGGAGGGACAGAATGAAATGTGAATGACAAAAATTAAAATCTTTTTTACTTATTTTAAATAATTAAATTGAATTGTCAAATTGTCCCACAGCGAGTTGGCTGAGGCGAGTTGTCCCATTCCACCCGGGACTGCCGGCAACCACCTCGCTCTTCTTCTCCATTGTTCCACCGAGCCTGGAGAGGATAGCTCATTTTCCACAGCCAATTCTGTCACTGGTCTCCCACCCTGCTCCCTGCACGAAGGACAGAAAATTTCTTAAAAGAAGCTAAATGCCAATGTTACAGCTACTTGGATTTATCTGCAGCACCATATTGGAGAGATAAAATCTGGGGTGGGGATGGAAACAGGAGGAGGTTGCTGGGGGCGGCAGGGGGGGTGCCCTCTCCTATTTTCAGAGGGTGAATGGAGCACTTTTCTTCTGTCGACATTCCTTCCTTTGCCATTCCCGTCACAAAATGGGGAAGAGAACATTCTGAAGCGTCGTGGCTCGGTGAAAAATAAATAATGAAAGCCAGAGGAGCTAGATCAGATATTTTTCATATCAGCACACAACAGCCCATATTATCATGTGCGAGAAAGGGGGTCTTATATATGTTTTATAAACTCTCAGCACATACAGAGCATCTTTAAGAAAAATGAAATCCTTTTTGCCGCGGGCCACATCGGGAGAAGAACTAGCCAGCTCCGGCGTTATCAGCGCTTTCAAGCTCTAACTCTGAATCAAAGGCGACAATTAATAAAGTTGCCCCCGCCAGGAATGGAAAGAAGGAAAGCTAAATATTTGAAACTGGGTGAACAAATGTCAGGGTGTTTTTAAATAAAATCCTTTTACATTTATCACAGCAAGCAGACCTGATATCCCTGTCTAATTCAATTTCAATTTGTGCCTTGTGGGAGATAGTGAAGAAAAGGTTGCAGTGCTGTCTTTGGCTTGATATGTTCTTTTCTCCTTCAGGGAGCAGAACTGGGGGGGGGAGAGAAGATGGAAAGGGGGGCTGGAACAGGAGAAGGACTGAAAGGAGCACAAAAATACAAACTCCTGCAGTTGGATCCTTTGAGAAAGCAGAGGCAGCAGGTGAACTTGCCCAGAAAATCCTGCTTAGAGGCAGTCCTTGAGGTACCACTCTAATGGAGCCTGCCAATTATGGTCCTAAGTGGCAATGGCCGTAAAATGGATCAGCCATGTGACTGACCTGATTTTACTACCTTTATTAGTAGTTAAACAAATCCAGTGTTCCCTATGGTGCAGATTTGTCAAAAACTGGAAGTAAGTGACAGAACATGAAAAGAATTCAAACCATCTATTTTGTACAACCCATCAGGGAATGCCATTATTATTCCTATAGATCTATAGGGTGCCATATAAAGCAAAACTACTGGAAGTCCTACACAGAAGATTCCCCACACACACACACACACGCCGATTCCCACCTGTCCCGCAGGTATGTGTCCTGGCCACCAGGCAATAGCTGGCTCTCTCATACCACCTTCAAACGTCGTTTGCTTGCCACATAGGAAAGGGCCATTGCTGCCTCCTGGAGAAAGAGAAAAAAATTCCGAAACATTTTTGGACAGATAAAAGGTAGAATCTGAATTCAGGCTAATGGGCTAATAAGTCATTCAAAAGGACACTGTCACCTTGATTCCCCCCCCCCCCCGATATAAATATTTATTTGTAGATAATGCCTTTGGCAGAAAGCAAATCAGCTTCTAATATTCTGTCCCAACACTACCAAGGTCCACTCTGAGCAAACTGACCTTGTTGTGGGGCTGAAATCAGTGCGGCCCCATTGTCAGACGTAAAAAACACAAGGGTGTTGTTGCTGATGCCCAGCTTTTGAAGGTGATTAAGAATTTTCCCAATGCTGAAGTCAATTTCCCGCACAGCATCGCCATACCTAAGAGTCAGGGAGAAGAAATTACAAAGCAATCAAGGTGGAGATGAAGGTATCTGGGGATACTCCATGGGTATGGGTATGTGTATGTATGTATGTGTACAGACATGCATGTGTATGGTGCAAAGAATCTGCAAAGTCCCTTATATATATAATAGTATCATTTATGAGTGAACATCCCACATATACTGCTCTCAGAGCAGCTAATACAAGAATACCACATTATAAAAACAACTATGTTTCAAAAAGGTCCAGATAAATAAAAAATGTAAAGGCCTTGCTTGTAATACTTCTTTTACAAAAGAAATGTTAATACAAATTGTTTCTAACCGTATTTGCATTTATAAAACTACACTTATATAGAATGCTCATTCTAACTAGCCAAGCAGGTAAAAGATAGGGGGGGGGGGGAGTTTTCCCAGTAAAATAGCAGTGAAAAGAAAAGAAGAGGGGTGAGCCTAAGCTGAGGACATCCCGTCAGAGTAAAGAGCAAGGAGCATAATAGTAAATTCCTGTGTTGCATAAGCGTTATTTCTCTGAAAGGAAGAAATAAGATTTTAGGGGGCCTCCAGAGCTGATTATTGCTGGCAGCCTTCACTGCATTTTTTTGCTTGGCTTCTCCTTGATTTTTTCCACTGTCTCTTTTTCCAGCTCGGAGCCGTGGTATATAGAATAATAACTACTGTTACTGCAGAAACTCCTTAGCTCAGAGCCCAAGAGGCACTATGCTGAAGTCATAGTGGGGAATGGCTGGGGAATTCTGGGAGTTGAAGTCCACACATCTTAAAGTTATCAAGTTGGAAAAACCCTGTCCAGCCTCTACAATTCTGTGGAACACACAGAGTTTAAACCCTGCACGGGTACCTCCACCAAATCAGACTATAAAGACTGCTTGGGGATTCTCTCTTGGGACAACGTGGAAGGGAGGGGAGAATATGTTGCTCAAAACCAACTTACAATCCTCTTTGGCTTGTGCCCAGGAATTCCCTGGAGGCATACACAGGAGCGTGGGTGGCATCGATGGCCCAATAGAGAAAAAATGGCTGATGGCTGGCTTGCTGGTTGCTTATGAAATCCAGGGCTTCCTGGAAGAGAGAAGCAACTTTCAATGGGATCACCCAGGCTGCAGAAAGGACCTTTGGGTTTGAAACAGGTTCTCAGAACAAAATTACCTGTAAATACATTTGAGTTAGGTTTGCTTCTCCCGACTTACGATCAATTTTTATATCTTCATAATACCTACAATAGAAAAGGCAACAAGAAAAACATTCCTTGCATTTTTAGGAATGCAAAAATAAAGGAATATGGGTTTTCTCCCCGATACAAGCTGTTGCTGATAGTAGCAACAATCAACCCAATAAGTCAAGCTATTTTGCTCAATTTCTTGTTGTTCCAGCCTTCATTCTGACTCATTTCCTCGTTTTGCTACTTTATAAAACGCTCTATGAAAAATTGTGTGTACTCTTTTCCATACGCAATGTACGTATGTTTTTGCCAGCCACATTCCCTAGTGTGTTTGTGTGGGTGCTTTTCGATGCAGGTTTTAAAGGTGTGGACCCTACTGCTTATCACTGACTGAGTCTCGGTTCAGATACAACTTCAGGAGCTGCAAGCTGGGAACGTCCCTGTTAAAATATGAACTGACTTTTTCTTCCTTCTTAATAGATAATAATGTGAAGGATAAACTGTATTTCATGTTTGAAGCTTTTAGTGTTTAACGTGAGCTACCTGGAATGAGTAGGATAGATGGCCTGTAAATGTATCAATAAAAAAAGTGAAATAAAGCCGGATGGGCATGAAGTGGGAGGCTGGCCTTTCCTGAATTTCAATGATTAAAGTGCAACCCTGTTCTATTAATGGAGTTCACAAATAATTTACTACATGTAGTATTTTCTCAGCGAATGGGCTCAGATCTCTCAATGTACTTTCAAGGTGATGTTTTCATCATTTTCACTGTGAGTAGTTTTATTGTGGCAGAAATTCTGGGACGTGAGGACCTGCCCAGGTGTGTGATCTAGAAAGCTGCAGCCTCCCTCAGGGTCTCTTCAGGAAAGGAAAGCAATACAACCACTACTCAGACTTGGCCAGAAGAAAAGCAAGAGAATACAGTCCAAAGCTGCCCACTGTAACGATGCCCAAAACCAGCTGAGCGGAACTAGTAAAGGAACACAGAGAAGTGAGTGATATAAAAAAAAGAAAAGCAAGGCTACCTGCCGATCATTTCCATATCCCTATAAACGGGAATGTTGGGGATGGCTTTGTTATCGTAAGGTCCAAAGTGGCAATTGGGGGATCCAAACCAGGTGTCAAATCCATGCCTCAAGGGAAGGAACTGAGGTTGGTGGCCCAGGTGCCTAGAAAAGATGATTAGCCAAAGAGGGGGGAATTTGCATCAGAGGGCAGCCAGCAGCTCCTACGTCCAATTAAAAATAAAATAATCACATTTCAGGGAACCGGATGATGGAAATAACACCCACAGCCAAGTAGCCAGCATTGGAAGACTTCTTTGCTTTACCTCACATCTTCAATCTTTCCAGCTCATTCCTCCCACTTCTCAAGCTTCTTTGCTTGGCTCCTTCCTCTCCGCCCTCACCCTGTCCTGCCCTGAGCAATGCTACCTATTCATTTTTAAAATTGCTGTGCCATCTCTCAAAACCAGGATTTCCTAAGGCAATTTATAACCCAAACCATTTTCTGATGCTCAGGTGCGCACGAGTAATGTATTGCTCCCCAGCATTCTCAGGGAGCTGCTCAGCAGCCCCTCCGGTTCTTTGGCTGGTCTTCAACGGGGCAGAGGATCAATTGCAAATAAGGGTGGAAAAGAAAACGAGCCGCTCACGGCACGGCACAGGAGAAACTACCACCACAAAGGGCTCACCGGACACCTGCGCTTGCCTGCCAGGCTCAAAATTGCCCTCCAGCGGAGAAAAAGGCAGGAAGAAGCGTAGCTGGGTGTTTTTTCCTGGGCTTGCACAAGACCCTGTGATTCCCAGGAAACACGCATTCACTGCACCTCCTGCCCGTCACCTGAAACGCCTATTTTCCTGGAGCCGAATGACTGCACAGCCCTCATTAGAGCTTTTGTTTCAGTCAAGTCTTCCTTTGAATTTGACTGGAAAGGAAAGCAAACTTCCCGGGTTTAAACTAAGAGCTTGAGCAACAGATCTTTGGCCCTGGACTGAGCTGGCCTAGGCTGGTAATCAGCTGACTGGAAAGGAAGCGTTTCTGGGAGCTTCCTCTTCCAGTTAAGGCGCCCTTGTGCTGCTTGAATCTCTTACCCAACATGCCTGCAACCTCTCTGGAGAGCGCCTGGTTGGGGAATAATCTGCCACAGAACAATCAGGGACATTAATGAACAAGTGATAAATAGGAGGAACGCTACCAGTCTCTCTCTCTCTCCTCTATTTTCCTGTGGCTCAAAAAACACATTCTTTTTTGCAGCTGCTGCAAGCTTCTTTTTTAACAACTGTGATTTATGTAGGCGAATCATTTCCAGCGGCCAGGCTGTTTCTGTTCTTAACACCTGCACCAGCACCACAGAGGTGGCTCATCAATTTAAATGATCCAACTCTTTGCTCATTTAAAGATGCTTCCAGGATGCAGTGCAGGCAGATTGAGGTCAGCTCTCCATTTACCTTCTGCCCATCTAGATTATGGCCCGACTCTTCAAAGGTGTGCTAACATCATCAATTATTTTTCCTGTGGGAATGATACATCTAACCCGGATCAGAGAGAGGCACTTTCCCCTCTGGGAGGAAAGTGCCACATCTCCGTATTCCAAGGGGGGGGGGTCAAAACCAGAAGAATTGACAACCAGGTACAAGCACTGCAGCATTGTCACTGGTGATGAAAAGAAATGCAAGATGCACGTGGATAGCTCAGAAATCAATCACAGCAGGCGCTTATCCAGACAGCCTGCCTAGATTTCTGAAGACTTTCAGACAAAATAAAGCACAGTGATATAAAGTAGCCGGAAGAAAACTTTACCATTTGCCAACTATCTTATTGGCATAGCCTGCTTTCTTCAGCAATTCTGGAAGGAGTAGCTCAGAATCCAGGATGCCCCCCGTTACGTCTTGGGGCGTATAGGCTGCATGAAGACAAGAACAGTTCAGCTAGATAAACAAGCCACGGGAATTGGGTTTGTGAGCTGGTGCTCTCTCTCCTGAGCACGTCTGAGGGTCGTTCAAGGATTAGAGGCATCTAAGCCAGGCTATGCCAAACACGCCAAGAATAGATTCCCAAAACCGTCTCTTGGGTTCCATTCAAAGTATGCATTCACTTCCCATGAATTCTTTACATCTGGAAAAGCAAAAGGCCATACTGGGGTTTTTAAATGCACAGGATATAAAAGGGAAGGGGTAAAACACTAACCCAGCAAATATAATTGTGTCTCATATACTGAGCAGCAAGCCTGGCCCATCTTTCTTCACAAACAAGCAGAGAAGTAGGCTTTTGACAAGGTACAGAGAGCAGATCCCATTTCAGTCATCTACTTCTTTCCGGGCCCTAAATCCCTGATGCTGGTCTTTGGATGAGGTGGGCTGGAAAAGACTTCTGCCTTCAAGAACTATTCAATGTCAGTGCAAGTCCCTGAGAGTTAAACTGAGAGCCTTGTAACTCCCAGCATAGCCATTTAACAGAGGACTTTTCAATAACCCTAGATAGCACACCTCTATTACTTAAACCATCACCCAGAAAGACAACACAGAGGCCCTTAGCCTATTTTAGATGCTGCACACATTCTTCCGTGACTCTCTTGCCCTTGTCGTTCTATCAAAAGCCCTCTCTTCCAGCAAAGAGAGAAACACCCACACTTGCCAGCATGCAGCATGCATCAATCTGGAGCTGTAAATGCATGCTTCAAAACATATGGTCTCCTCCAGCATCTGCCATTTTGGAACAAACAATTCTAATGCCAGCTAGATTGGCCTCCAATCAGCTCAAGCTGGCATCTCCCCATAAAAATCCTGGAGCAAAGTGCTCATTATGGGCAGCTTAGCGATGCCCTCCAGATGCCCTTGCCGAGTTTAGAGAAGAACATCTTTTTGCTAAAAGAGTAAATTTCAAACAGATTGCTGAACTACAATAACACACGACTACTTTAGTTCCTCTTTTGTTGAGTGTTCCTTAACCCATTCGGCAGCGGAAACAAGCACAGACTTAGCCCAAATTCTAAAATACAAGCTGCATTAAGACTGTTTGGAAACATTTTTTTAAAGACCTCAATGGAGGTTGTGGTAGTTTAAATCATGCAAAATTCTGAGGTTGCCTCTTCCTCTCTCTTTGCAAGTTAGCCAAATGCACCCTGTAAGTCTCCCTTAATTTGAAACTTGGAAGCCAGATCCTGCCCTCAGTTTCTCTTGCAGGAAGAGGACCTACCGTTTCTGGCATGGCCATTGGTGGTATAGAAGCCATTCCTTATAGGGAGACGGCCTGTCAGGAGAGCTGCCCTGGCTGAAGAGAGAAGAGAAACAGGAAGATGACAGCAGATCCATCAAGCCTGACTTTCTTTCATTGTACCCAATGGGATTTTTTTGCCACAAACCATAAATGCTGGTTTTCGGCAAAAAAACGTTGCAGATTGCAGTCTGCAGGATGCTGCAAATTGCCATAAATGCAGGCCAGTTGCCAAGTGCCCAAAATGCAATCATATGACTTGGGGGGAGGCAGCAGTCAGAACTTTGAAAGTGGATGATAAATAGCTTTGGGGAGGTCAGTCAGAACTTCGAACGGTTGCTAAACAGCATAGGTTGAGGACTATCCCCAATTGCCACAATTCCAATGTGTAGAATTTTATCCTAACAGCAGTTGGGGAGCCTGGATGAACTAGTTCAGGGGTAGGCAACCTTGGCTCTTTTATGACTCGTGTTGGCTCAGGAAATCTGGGAGTTGAAGTCCACGAGTCATAAAAGAGCCAAGGTTGCCTACCCCTGAACTAGGGTATCAGATGAACTGAACTATTGTGGAGAACTGAACATTTTTTCAGGCACTTTCTAGATCCACTAACATAGGGGTCCCCAACCCCCAATCTGTGGACCGGTACTGGGCTGCAGCATGCCAGCAACCGGTCCACACAAACAAGCAAAGCCACATCCATAGGATGCAGGCAACACACAAAACTATGCAAACTATGTGGGAAAACCTTTCTCCATAGAACCGGTCCCTGGTGCCCAAAAGGCTGTGGACTTCTGCACGAACAGGAGCATTTAATCTGTAACACAAAAGACCTGTGGCTGCACAGTAGTTTTGGGTAATGCTACATCTTAGCACAGCACTAAATAATTAAACCATGGAGGGTATAGTTTCAATAAAGGAGAATATTTGTAGCTTAGGGCTGAAATGAGGAGTCCAAGATGCTCTCTGAGCTGGTTATTTTCTGGCAGATGTTTTGTTACCCAAACTAGGTAACATCACTGATGTCTGCCAGAAAACAACCAAGCTCAGAGAGCACCAAGGACCCCTCAGGGTGTAATTTTGCCCACTGTGAAGGAATGGTCCAGCTAAGGATTGGATCAAGCCCAGCTTTTTACCCACAGGCCCATAACATTTCCCTGAGATTCTCAAGTCTACTTACATGGTGAGCAGAGAGGGTTGGCAGTGTAGAAGCTTGTGAAAAGCATGCCTTCTGCAGCCATCTGGTCTAAGTTAGGGGTTTCTTTGGAAGGATTTCCAAGCACACCCAAGTCACCCCAACCCATCTGAAAAAACACCAGCAGGCAAGAAAAATGAAAGCTTTTAGAGCCAAAAAGTTAGCTTTTAACCTTTGTATTTTTCTCATTCAGGTAGTTAAAAGAATTGCTAGAGAATCCAGAATGGCAACATCCACTTAAGAGGGGATCAGTTCTTTCCACAGTGTTATGCTATTTTTTCTTATAGGAGAGTGGCTGCTTTTGAGCACAGTTTGGTTTTAAGCTAAAAGTGTGAAAGACTATTGACTTACTGGTGACCCTCACAACAACTCAAGGCAATTCTGCAAGCAAATTATGTACTCCATTTGGTGTAAGTCATTTTGTGGTCGTCGTGTGAATTTTCCATTCAGCTTTATAAAATTAAAGGAAAATCCAGGGAAACGGTGCCAGGCCTGACTTTTCTATACTGGCCCCTGCAGCTCCACACTCTTAGCCAGACTTCGTCTACAACTTTTTTTTAATGACACATATATACTGAAAAATAATAAAAAGAGGAAAAAAATGAGAGCTTTTTTGCTGTAGAGAAAAATAGGCAAAACAACAGGAACTTTCTTCTAAGGAATACACACACTCGTGTACACACCAACAATTTCCAGCAACAAAAACAGAGCATTAAAAATAGCACACTAAATAAAGAGGCCCATTAGGAAATTCTTTGCTAATAGTTCAGTCAGCAGAAAATTGGAATAATTTACTTAAAGTGCTTGATGAATCATAATCACAGAAACAGATCAGGAGCCCAGAGTTGAATTCTAAAGCAGGTATACATTACTACTAGGCCTTTTCCTGAAACGGAGGGGCAGCTATCACAGTAGATTTCAGCATGTCTAGGCAAAGCCCATGACCCTCACTTATTGAGAGGACACAAGTCGTCCTTCAAACAGTCCAGGTGAAATGCTGAAAGAAGAGGTGCCCCAGTTGCAGTGAGGCCATTCCATCACCCTGTTCAAAACCAAAATACTACTGTAATACTTTCTGCTATCTATTCACGATGGACAGTGATTAATATTTATATGTATTTATTTGTAAGGGTATGTACATAGCATGTACATAGCATGTCTATATGTGTGTTATGTATGTGTACACTTTGAGAGCAGGCAACAGAATTTCATTTTTAATATGTGCCAGTGTGCCCACTGTAAAAAAATGACAATAAAGGTTATCTTATACTACTCAGAATACAGGAAATATGCAATGGGAGAAGGTCCCAATTCATAATATAACTATTTTTCTGCACAGAGTAACAAGTTTTGAGAACCTGGTCTGCCAAAGTAGTGTAAGATTATAAGTAGTAGCGTCATTTTGGAATGAGATGGGTGGCATACGAATTTAATAAACAATAACTAGCCCTCAATATTTCTTCCAAAAATCTGGTAGTATCCATAGAGATTGACCGGTCCATAAAGATTTTCAAGCTAAAGCTAACAAAAACTTAAACTTATCCCTGGCAGAAAGAGACAGGAAACTGCCAGAAACTTGGAGTGGAGGAATTTCAAGACTGCAGGTCAGATAAAAAAAGGCTCCCAGTGAAATTCAGGTCGCTTGGGGCCCTATAGCACAATTCACCATCCAGAGGTGGACGGGACCTGGTGCTTACGATTTCCAAGAGCTGCAAATTCAGTGGAAAGTTGTTGTTTTTTTTCCCCTCCCCACAAAATGAGCTGCCAAGGGGCCCAGGGACTGAAGAAACGCCAGGATGGTTTTCAGGCACTTCCCATGGATTTCCCATTTGTTGTAAGGGCTGAGAAGTTGGACTAAGGTGGAAAGGCTCCTGCCAGGCGGGAAGATGCCTCCCGCAAAGGGCCGAAACTTGGATCTCTGAAAGTGACCTGGGTTTTTTTGAAAAGGAGACCTCCAGGAGATCCCTAGGAAATCCGGTATAACTTTCCTGAGACTGCGTAGTAATAATAATAAAACAATAGCAACAATAATAAGAGCTTTTCCGCATGGGCGTTTATCTAGGCGCCTGCCCGGCCACCCCCAAGCCCGGGGCTGCCCAGAGTCCAGCTGGACCGGGCGGGGGCTTTCCGTCTGCCCCCTCCAGCCAACTCCGCCCCTCCCCCACCAAAGGCCCCTTCCCCGGAACGAGGCGCCCGCGCTCACGTCGTCCATCAGCAGCAGGACCAGGTTGGGCGCCGCCGGGGCCCAGGAGAGGTCGGCAGCCGCCACCAGGCGCCACGCGAGGGCCAGGCCCCAAAGGGCCGGCATCCCCCGCCGCCGCCAGGGCTGCGTCTCCATGGCAACGCTCAGGTGGAGCGGCCCCGCCGAGGGACCGAAAAAGCCGAGCGCAAAGGAGGCGAGCGGCCAGGCAGCGGAGTCACTCCCTCTTCCGGCTCCTCATCGAAGGTGAGGGCTAAAGCCGACCAGGGGGAGGAGGTCCTTCGCGGCTGAGGGGAAAGGCCCTTCCGTTCGGCACACCTCCTAATTTTACGCGCTGGGCCGCTGGCAAGTGCTTTAGAGCGGCCGTGGAACAAAGAAATAAACCCTCGGCCTGCCCCAAGCCCCGCACGGAGCCTTCGAAACGAAGCCGGGAGTGTAAAACTACGAGGAAACGCTTCTTGCTCTTTCCCCTCGAGCAGGATTTAAGGGGAAGCGGGGACGAACGGGTCACGCGCTCCAAGCCCGGAGGCGGGGCGCGATGCGGCTGGTGGGTTGCCGGTCACATGGGCGGAAGTGAGGGCAGAGGACGCTCGCCTGCCCGGAGCCGAGATGGCGGTGTGCATTGCGGTGATCGCCAAGGAGGTGGGCGCGGGGGAGGGGAGGGGACCGGGGGGAAGGACGTGGGGTCCACGCGAGTGGCCCGGGGCCCGCCTCCCCATCCCCCCTTCTGACCTTCTCGCTCCCCGCCCCCCCAGAACTACCCGCTCTACATCAAGAGCCTCCCCACCGAGAACGCGCTGAAGTTCCACTACACGGTGCACACCTCGCTGGACGTGGTGGACGAGAAGGTCTCGGCTCTGGGGAAGGCGCTGGTGGACCAGCGGGAGCTCTACCTCGGCCTCCTCTACCCCACCGAGGACTACAAGGTGTATCCTTGCCCGGGGGTGTGTGACCCTCGGGGGTGACCCTCCAACGGGGAGCCTGGAAATGACACGCGCGTTTTAAAAACCGGGCAGCTCTCGGGGTGGGGTGGGGGGCTTCAACTCTCAGAATTGATACTGCTGGCTGGGGAATTCTGGGAGCCGAAGTCCACCCATCGATTGCCAAGCTTGAAGACATTAGATAGGTTGTGCAAACAGGAGCCTCCTCTGGTCCTTGATCCTGCATCTAGTTAGGATGGAGAGACTCTGGCGGTCTCGACATATGAGATGGGGACGCTCAGGTTGTCAGATCTGGGCTGCAAAAGGCCGAGGGAACCCCTGGACCACAGCCCAGAGTCTTCTCTGTCTTTTTTTTCTGGTCTATCTAGTAATCAGATTTTTGAGGACAAGATCTGCTAGGCCTGCTGATGTGTAGCTGAGTGGCAGATCAAACCCCAATCTGATCTCGGGCACCTCAGATAAATGACAAAGAGACACGGGTGGAAGATCAGCCTCCCGTCTCCAGCAGTCTGTGTCCCTTAACCAGCCAAGCAGCTATGGCTATGTGACCAATTCCAAAGTCAAGTTTGTGATGGTGGTGGATTCTTCCAACACAGCACTCCGAGACAATGAAATCCGCAGTGTAAGTCTAAGGCACCTCCCAGAAGCCCGACTGGGGATATATAAGTCCTTTTGTGATTAAATATAACGGAAGTGGTTTCTTTGCAGATGTTCAGGAAATTGCATAATTCTTATACAGATGTCATGTGTAACCCCTTTTACAATCCTGGAGACCAAATCCAATCCAGGTGAGTAAGAACTTGCCCTTCCTTAGTTCTGCATGACCTGAAACCCAGACTCACATACTTTAAGCAGATTCATCAAAGACCAAGTGCTCTATGTTGACCTGACACTGGATGACTTTTAACTATGACTACTTTATAGCTTGTGCTGTGGTATAAATTCAACATGTTTGATGGCTTTCTGGTTTGATAGATGCAGAATTTGTGTTTATTTAGTTACCAGTTTAAACATGTTCTGCAAAAGCAGTGTTTCTCAACCTCAACAACTTGAAAGAATGTGGACTTCAACTCCTAGAATTCCCCAGCCAGCCAATTGAATAGGTAGCGAAACAGAAGATTGGCTAGACATCCCTTAGGCAGCCAGAGGGTCTTGGGTGCCTGCAAAAGAATGCAGATGCTGACGATAGGGGGAGCAGGGGAGGTGATAACTGCCTTTCACAAACCTAGGGATTCATACATTATACTAGCCCTAAGTTGCCTACTTTTGGCTTACTAAATTACCATGATGCCTGAATGCAGCCCAACTGGTTTGTTATCCTAGAACTTACGGCATTGTGCGAGTGATACAATTCTGTACTTGCTGTTTGCTAAATTGCAGAAACTGAACGGGGCAGAATGGGTATTAATTAGGGAAATGTTTTGCATACAGAGCTACTTGTTTTGATTAGTCTGCTTCCAAGCAGGTGTGTTTCAGATGTTCTGGGTCTATCAACTGGGCTGTTTGGCTTTGCATATGGACCAAAAGGGTTCTGGGCAGAGGAGTAAGGAAAAAGCCAGGGACAGACATCAGCTGGGGAGGGTAAGGAAGCTGCTGGCTTCAGCAGGTGGGCTAGTGGGATGGCTGGTAGTGGCAAAGCAGGGGCTCAGGGAGCTGCACAAGGGGAGAACTGCCCTTCTTGTACTCCTGAATTAGCTCATCTATCAGTTTGGGCTGGATGGGGTGATCTGGTTCCTGCTTTAAAGCTTCCTCTCTCTGCATTTCAAGGGCCTTTGATAACACGGTGATGTCCATGATGGTTCAAGTTTGCTGAAAGTCCTGCCTCTTCTACCGGTTCCTTCGGCTGAAAAAACCTACACCCTGCACTGTTTGATGTTCTTCTGTCCTTAAAATAAACTCCTTTACTCAATCCGTCTGAAGTGTTTGCAGAGCTACTCAAGGTGCATGCTATCCAGAATAATAGAAGAGTTTTAAGGGACCTTGGAGGACTTGTAGTCCAACCCCCTGCTCAATCCAGGAGAACCTGTACCAATCCATATAAATGACTGTCTTAAAAGGGGAGGTGGCTTGGATCAAGAAATTCCCATCATAAGAGAAGCCTATCCTTAAACTTTGCATTAACTTTAGCAAAGAGAAAGTCTTCTTTCTCCATTTGAGGGCCAGAATGGGATACCGTATGCTTTCCCTTTAATGACTGTGGCCTCTGAATGCATTTATATCAGAATAACAGTTGGAAGGGACCTTGGAGGTCTTCTAGTCCAATCCCCTGCTCAGGCAGGAAACCTTATACTATTTCAGACAAATGTCCAATTTCTTCTTAAAAACCTCCAGTGCTGGAGCATCCACAACTTCTGGAGGCAGGTTGTTTCACTGATTAATTGATCTCACTGTCAGGAAATTCCTCCTTAAAATCCTTTTAAATGCCTTTCCACATGGTAAGTTTGGATGTCTGAGTGCTACGCTAATTCTCCCTCCAGCCAGCTTGCTTTTTGCTAAGTCTTGTCTTTAATAACAATAAAGCCACAGGGTAAATGGATGGAACAGCCATGCCCAACTTACACTGAGAAATGAATATGCAAAGGCTGCTGTTTGCCCAGCTCAGTGCTGAAGATGCCAGAGAAACGTCTGCGGGTAGCCACTGTGGTTGTAAAGCTTAATTTTCACTAGCAGGACCATTTATTTTGTAAAAAAGGTAAACGTCTTACAACATGGAACTTTATCACAAACTACATATCTGTTCATCGATACATTCATTTTAATACAACCCTCCTTTTTCATTCTGCTTATTTCAACCTCTGCCAGTTTATTATTCATGTAGGGCCCAATCCCCAGGAAATTGCCCATCTGGGATGCCCAACCTTTTCTGCCCTGGCACCTCCCAGTCAGTTTCACAGGGCCTAACCAGGAGAACCTTTTTTCCCTTCCGTAAATGCTTTCAAGCAGATCAGTCCCATCTTTCCACTTGCAAAAATGAATACTTTTTTTTACATGGTAAAACTCGCTTCTGATGTCTCCAGCACGCAAAGAGTGAAGCAGAATTTACAGCTGCCAAGAACAAATTCCTTTTTAAGACTTTTTTTTTGTCTGCTGCAAGAGGACTAAGTGGAAAGATCATTTCAATAAAACGTGAACTTTACTAGTCTATTTTGACAAAATTCACAAGTTGCTATGCTGGTTTTTCCTATAAACTCCACAATGGATTAAAGATAAAAGGTTTTGTTGGGCACCGTCTCCTTTAAGGGCAATGAAAGCTGCATTGGCAGCAGTAATGGATGTACCTGGTTGTGCTGGGGTAAAAGGTATGCAAAACAAGATTGCAGCAGGTGAGCCCTATAGTAAAAATTCATTTATACTTCTTATTTTGAAGAAACCTCTTAAATTAATTTAAATTCGTTTAAAATGAGGAGCAGGGCGTATCAGGATACAGTGACCTGCAATAAATCCCTGGGAACACAAGACTCGCTGCTTTCCTCCCAGCTGGCTTGCCTTTTGCAGAAAATCCTTTTTTCTAGTCTTTTTCAAGTCTTCACAGCCCTGTGAAGGGAGGGGCATTTAAAAATGCTCACCAAAACCCTCAGGATGATTGCAAAAAGGCAGGGCAGATGTGCTGTTCCATGCCCGTATTGCCAATCCCTTGTATACACACACACTTTCACAAATCGTAACAGGCTTCTTGTAGAGAGACCCCAAATGTGTAAAAGGAGAGAACGACAGCTTCTGCTCCCCTGAAATAATAGCACGTAGTTGCTGAAGAATGAAAAGGAATCCAGGCCCTTCCCAAAAAAATAATGCAGCCCCCCCCCCAAGCCGGGCCAGCAAGATTTGGGTGCCCACTCCTGGTTTCTTCCCCCTCCCCCTCACTGCTTTGGTTTACCAGGAAGGAGGAGGATGGCTGGTTTCCGGACAAACGGGACAGTGGCTCCTCACAAATGGGCTGACAAGTAACAACAAATACAGATAGGCTTTGCTTTTCCTCCGTTCTCCCCTTCTGAATTCCTCCTGGCCTGTCGCTCGAGTTGTCTCCTTTGCCAGCTAGTAAGGCGTGTACCAAGCAGGTATCCTCCCACGGCCCCTGGAGAAGAAGTGGGTGCACAAAGCTCTAGTCACCAGTTTTTCCATCCTCCCTTTAATCCACCTGCATCTTCGTCCCCACTTCAGAATGACAATTCAGGAGAAGATCTCCACAGTCTGCTCGCTGGTAGAGCTAATCACCCAGGGAGGTGGCACTCTAACCCTCCCTGAGGATCAGAAGTGGCTTAACCACCACCCCCTATTGACAAAAGAAGAAATGTGGATTTCTGCAAGACCAAGAAGGGCAACTGTAAAACCAACAAGGTAGAGAAAAACAGACGAGAGGAATAGAAGAAAAAATACCAGCAATTTAAAACCTAGCGCTATGCTGTAATTTGCAGCCAGATGAGAAGCTTGGGCTTCCTTCAAGCACACCGCAGAGACAGGATTCAGCCTCATCCCCCTCCAGAAGGACAGCTTATCCGAAAGGGTGCCACCTTGCCCACTCACCTGACTATTCTGCCACGGGGCCTTGAACGCTGCCCCCCACAGAAGCTGGCATGGCGAGGTGGGGCTCCCCGCCCTCGAAAGCGCCCCCTGGAGCCACCCCGGTCTGTGGAGCTGATCCCTGGAAAGTTGGTTCTTTTGGGCAGCACCTGGAACCAAAACAACATGGATCCAAGGAACCAGGGATAAACATGTGGAAATAAGAAGAGAGACAATGAAACACAGTTGCCCCCCCCCCTCCTGTCCCCAGCTCATTGGAAGGGAAATTAAAAATTGGTCAGCATATCAGCATTATGTGCAAGCTGGCCTGGTCCTGATGTAACCGTCAATGGCAATTGGAGAATTGCAAGTTCTGAGTTGGCCAAATTTGCCCAAGACTCTCCTTTGGAGAAGGTTGGGTAGCAGATGGTGCAACTGTGTCGTGTTGTGTAAACCAGGCCATCCCTTTCAGACATAACAGTTTCTTTGCGCAGGGCATACAGTGTGAATCCTGCTGCCGCTGTGTCTCGTCAATCTGAGCTTATGGATTAGCGTTACAGTGCTTAAGGTTAGGCATCTTCTGAACTCAGCCAATTGAGTTACCAGTCTTGAGTTTATTTGCCCAACTGAGCTTCCAAAATTTCCAGGAAAGGCATTAAGTATTTTAAACATATTCTGCAGAAATGTGTTTTAATGAGCCCAATCAGGGGAAGAGAAACTACGATGATGGCAGAAGTTCAATTCAGACAGCATTCAGCTTTTGAGAGGGAGCAACCAAGGTCTCCAGGGAATTTTCAGGCAGGAATTAGGGGTCAGAGATATCCTCTATTCAGCAACAACTCCTGCTAATGGTAGGATCCTGCACCAGAACAGGCCCTCACAGGGCTTACCTTGATGATACGGCCTCTGAACGTCCCTTCATCCAGTTCCATGGCTGCTTTGAGAGAACTCGGGTCAGCAAATTCTATGTAGGCATACCTGCAAGAAGAAAGGATGTTAAGTAAAAATAAATAAACAAAACCCTTATCATATTTTATGTCGTAAGCCACCCAGAGTCGTTGGATATGAGATGGGTGGCAAATAAATTGGACGGATGGGTGGGTGGGTAGGTAGCCCACCTGCCCTAGGGAAACAAAGGCCCTGGACTAACCTGGCTAGGCAGCCCTTTGCTTCCTAACCAACACGCTCCCCACCCCTCTCCCCATAATAATTGGTCACTTGCCCTTTCGGATGGCCTGAGAACTTGTCGCAAAGGATAGTCACTCGGTTGATCTGTCCACAGCCATTGAAGTAGGACTCCAGTTCTTCAGCAGTCCCTCCATAATCTACCTGTGAAGATCATGCTCATGGACTCTGGTGCCCTTTGTTGAGAGCCCTGGAGTCTCAACACATCCAGGACTGTGGAATGATTTATAGACCCAAGGCATCTGGGAGTAAATTCCCACAAATGCAGGATTTAAGATCTGCTTTCCATCATGGGGAGAAAGTAAAAGGCGAAAGATTTATAGGATCTGAAGAGAAAGCAGAGTACCAGAAGCCTGTACTTAACAAAGCTGGTAAACAGGCAGTCAACATACTCTGCATTAGCGCTGCTGTAGTCTCTGGCTAATGTAACCACGCCAGACGCTAAATAAATAAATTACTGGGAGAAAGTCGGAAGGAAAGGGAGCCCCTCTCAGATGTGAGCCCACTATGCATTACAGATTCTGGCACATATGATTTAACCCCTCTTTCTTACGTTTCCCACATAGATCGAGCGCTGGTCAGCCTCCACTTTCTTCTCGTTTATTCTAGATAACAGGAGACCTACACAAGAAAGACAACTCTAGAAGTTAGGATGGAGATGGTCTTTGCCAGCCTTTTCAATTTAATGCCCTCCTTTGCCAGTTGCCCAGCAATTTGGGAAGTTGTGCTGTTATTTCGTACAGTTTTATTTCTTAAAACCTCATATCAGAGCAGCCCCTACTTGAGGAAGGGCCCGGGGCAACCATCGTTGGGCAGCCCTGCTTGACACGAGCCGTACCTGGGTCTGAACTCACAAGGAGAGACTTGGCTTCATTCTGCAACTCCTGCAGCCATTCATCGTCCTTCTCCATTGCACGGACTTTGGCTTTGATGGCCTCCAGTTCCTTCACCCCAAGAGAAGCCAAAGTAGAGGTGGAACATGAGAAGCATCTCTCTTCCCCAAAGACAGAGTTGTCCCCAGAAATGGCCCTTCCCAGCCCTCCATTGGTGCTGGTTTTTCAAATTCCAGCAATTTCATCCTGGCAAGAAGTGTAGACCTGCTGCTCCCCCCACCCCAAGGTAGGCAGAGGAGCTCTAGAATTAGGGAAAGCCTTGAGGAGACCTTCTCATATAAGGGCTTCCTCTGAACTGACCCAAGTCTCAGAATAAGACTCACTGGGTCTTCTGCTTGCAGAACCTCTTGGTTGGCCCCTTCCACAGGAGCCAAGGCCGAATCATCTTCCATGTTTTTCTGCCAAGCAGAAATTTCAGCTGCATCCCAGGGAGAATGGTCGGTGTCCGAAGCAGGAGGATCACACCACCAGGATCCAGAATCAAGGAAGGGATGGCTTGGGGAAAGTCACATCACCAAGGTTAGGTACGCCTAGGAGGCGTCATGGTGGATTGTCCTCTTTCCCTAGCCTTGAGAGAGTAGTGTTCTTCCTCCCCATCCATGCTCCTTTCTTGGGCTTCTTCCCTCAGTCCCCCCTCTTCTCTAGGTCCCCCTCATCTCATGTCCACTTCAGGGTCTGGCTTCAGTGACCAAGAGCTGAAGGGAAGCATTTTGCCCCTTTTCTCAGACTGGGTCTAGTTCATATGAGGAGCAAGCCTTCCAAATACGCGGGGTTTTTTGAGAAGGCTTAGTCAGATGCCACACTTCACAAAGTGTGGAATCTACAAGATCACAACAGCATCTATTATGCAGGGGCTAAATCAGAACTGCCTTTCAGGCTGGGCTTGCAGACGAGCCAAGAAACCGTGGGAGACTCTTTCCTTTCCCCGTGACCACTCCTAACCTTGCCTCCAAAAATATCATCATGGCTCCCTGCCTGCAAATTTCCGGGGAATGGTGTAAGACCCAACTTATAACGTGAGAGGGCCAAGGAGAAAAGCTGGCCTTGAGGACTGTTTGTTTGTTTTCGAATGCATGACAACAATGGCTTTGTTGCTAGTTCAGATGTGACATTGGAAGCCTAACGGCGAGGGCCACACTTCATGCTCTCCAAGAAGGTCACCGCAGAGCCTTAGTATGGAGGCGTCCCGTTGAGTCAAGCAAGACTTGCTCAAATACAAAGCTTCATTGTAGAAGCAAACTCAAAGCATTTTGCTATCTAAGCCTTACATACAAACACACATTGATGCAAAGTATTCAAGCATGCCCCCCTCCTAAGCAGTTCTGTCTCCAACAGCAAAAGGAAAGTCCTTAACTGTGCAATCCATTATTGTTACTCTTTAGGACATTCCAAGTTGGTAGACATTGGCTGAATTCATGATTATATTAAGCCATGGCTTGTGTGTATTGTTCGTAACCCCTAAACAATTACCAAAAGCAGCAAGCCATTCTGTTTTCAGATGAGAACCTTAAGTAATGTTCCTGCAAACAAGGAAGCCAAGTCTACTCATACCTTACCTTGCCCCAAGTCCAAACATGACTACTCACACCTTTTTGGCAGCAAACCCTTGCCTGTTTTCCCCACCTAGCCAGGCAAATTTGGAGGAAGCAACAGCTGAGGCAGGACCGCTGGAGCTCCATTTGATCTCTTTAACAGCCAATCAGGTGCAGCATTTCACCCACTGGGGGGGGGGGCGCTAAGCTAGCAGGGGAGGAAGAGCAAACAAACGCCCTCCATCTTCACCTGAACACAAGGGCTGTTATTCATATCAGTTCATTGCTTTGATTCATGCCCCACCTGTCCATGTGAGTCTGTGCAAGCTGAGCAGAAGGGCAGGTGTCCTTTGGAAGGAGTGGGGGAAGAGAGCTGCTGTGGGTCAGTGAAGTCACTCCTGAATTAAGGGAGCAGAGGTCAGACTCAAAGGCTGGGTCCACATCTGGCCAAAGTTCTATGAAAGGTTGGTTGAATGCGGCACAGCTGGGGTGTTCCTGCATCTCATTAAGCCAGACCCAAACAAACACTTTATCTTGCACGTCCAGGATCCCCTTATCTCCTGCTGGGGTTCAATGGCTGGACTTGTACGGCTAAGTCCTAAGATAGCTAGTTTGATTTTGGCTTAGCATGCTAGGTGAAAGAAGCCTTCCCCTCTCCTATGCTGGTTATTTAAAGCCTGTTGGTATCTTTCTCAAGCTGAGGTGGTGGCCTGGGAATTTAACTGGACCATGAGGTCATTCTTTCATTTGTCCTGCAGTGGTGTGCAAATGGGCTTTTGTGCACACAGGAGAAATGGGCACAGTTGCGTGATATTAAACCATCTTTATTACACAGATACAGAGTTAAGAACAGACATA
>NW_015386423.1:442442-467905 GCF_001527695.2 Protobothrops mucrosquamatus
GGGGAGGAAGAGGGGACCTGGGTTCTCTTTTGCTTTTAATTGGATTTTCTCAGATTGCTATGATTTTCCTATTTTGACACATCTTTGCAAGCATACACACACATGCTCCCATCTTGGCCGGTACAAGTGATGTCCCTCCTCCTCCCAAACCCTTTGATTCAAGTATTGCACAGTTCCATGTGCGATTCGCTTGCTGGGCACCCTGAGAACAGGGCTTCTCCTCCACCCTGGGGAGAATGGGGGTTCGTTTCTGCCCTACAACTGGCAGCTTCTGAGTCTTTTGGCAGAGACGCTCGAGGCCTGGGATAAGACCCAGGAATGTGCCACCTCTGACCCGAATCCAGCGTGCTTTCCTGCCAGGAAGAGAGCCAGCTTCCAGAGGCTAGCCGGCTTGAAACTCAAATGAAGGAGCACTTTGGTTCTCCAGAATTGCTGGGCTGAGCTCTCCATCTACAAGATTGATGAGGAGATGCGTGAGAGCCCAGAGAAGGATTGGGATCGTGTTCTCCAGCCCTGATGCTGAACCAGAGCTCTGGGCTGGGGAGGGGCGGAAGAGGACGTGAGGATGGGTGATGGATTGGTTCCCAGCTGATGAGGTTCTGGAAAGTCTTTAAAGCTAGGTTGGTGCTGGGATTGTTTTCCCACCAGCCGCTCTCTGCTTTCTTCCTTGTGTTCCACTCTCTGAGCAGAGGTTCCACCCTGAGAGACAGAAGGACCCATCTGGGCACAATGACACAGCCGTGCTGGAAGAGCATCTGCTTCCAAGAAAAGGGGGATGTGACCTCAGTCGGCTCCCACAGTCCTCTGGAAAAGCACCTTCCTTCAGGACAAGCCAGCATACTCTTCCCACATCTTGTTCTCTCAGATCCTTTCCCTTCCTATGGGCTCTGCAGGGAGCCAAAGGGAGCCAATCACTGAGGATCAGCAGGGGAGAAGGGTGCCTGTCTCACCTGATTGCTCCTTCCTACCATTATACCAGCCTGTAAATTAATTAAGCCTGCAGATAAGAGAGGCCCATGGCTTGGATAACACCACTAGTGACCCACAGGGAAGAAAGCCCATCTGAAGTCAGGCCAGCCTCTGCCCAGGAGAAAAGATAAATCTTCCTGTAGCAGAGGAGGATTAAGAGGTGGACATTTGCAAAGAAGGGAATTCAAGGGGATCGTAAACTGAGTAAGCATGGAAAGATGAGATCTCCCTCTCAAGACTTGGGAACTTCCATTATGTGAAAGCATTCCTTGATGCAGAAAGAAGGAGACTAAGGAGGACGGGGTAAGACTCATCAACCAGCTGAAGAAGCAATCTACGGGAGAACCATGAAATTATAGCCCAAGAAGACAAGATCAACCTACATTTGCATCACTGTTTCACGTGGCACATTCAGTACCGGCTGCCTCCCGTGGATCCTCACAAATAACCCAGATCAAAGTTGCAATGAGCAAAGGATTCCCTGTCCTGGTTTGCCTCATTTTTCAGAGATTCTCAGGAACGTCGCAGAGCGCGGTTCAAGATGAAGTCAACAGCCTGTCAAAATCCCTGGGAAAAGTCAACTTGGAAATAGCTGCGTGAAGTTGATCTGAGCCAGCCCGAACGGATGTACAATTTCCCACATTTGCAAAGTGGTCTTTTCCTTTTAAAAAGGTCGCTCTGCTTTTAATTTTGCAACTGGCTTCATTCACAAGTAAGAGTTTGCAGATGGGGTTAAAGCCACTCCCAGGCTGCCGCCCAAAACACGCTTGCTCAGATTAGACTCCTCTGAATTCATCGACAGTTAATTCAACTGCCGGCGGCCAATTCAGGCCATCGTGTCATGTGAAATCTAGGCGATAACGTTTTATTAAAGCTCTAAGAATTGGGAGACATATGTGAAACTCTGGCAGAGACATTCCCTTCTCTTCCCCATTTGCTTCTGATCTGCACACAAACTTATTTATCTCTTGGTATATTGTAAATTCCTAAGGATTCCTGCCTGCCTTTGAGTGAGTCAGAGGGAGAATGGGAGACAACCGCACAGCCACTGCCCAGGAAAAAGACTGCCCGCGTGCCAAGCAAGAGATGGATCAGCCAGCCCAGGATGGCCATAATCCCCTCCTTTATCCATCACCTCTTTTCATGACAAGAACGTGAACACCACGATCCCAACCATCACGCTTTCTGCTAAGGGAGCAGGAAGACTTTGCCCAGATGCATTTTGGTTTTTTTCCAAACAACCCAAAGGTAAGCAGAGAGTGCGCTGCAAGAACGGAGGAGGGAGTCGCAGTCTTGTCCTCTCCCCCCACCCTTGAAGGGGAGGGAACAGGGTGCAAGAGAAAAGGGCTTGCTCTAAACCAGGGGTGTCAAACTGCCGGCCCACGGGCCGGTTGCGTCATGCGGAGGCCACACCCACCCCAGCTCCGGCAATGCGAAAAAAGTCATGATACGTCGCGACATGTCACGTGACGCAGCCAGTTTGACACCCGTACTCTAAACTGAGGCCCACAAAGCCAGAAAGAACCAGCCATTTCAGAGAGCTTTGGCTGTATTTAGAGCAAGAAGTCCTTTCAGATGGGTCCACTCAGAAGTCAGCCAGGTTGAGTTCAATGGGAAGCCCCAAAGGATTGGAGCTTCAGTTCAGAGAGATACAGCTGAACTTGATGGCCCACCCAACGGTCACCGACTGGGTCAAAAACACATTCCCAGCCATTTGTTCCCAGCCAGCGGCTTGAAGCAAAGGCCGGTCCCTTCGGTGGATCTAGGCATCCCGCCTCTCTTCCATCCAAGGCAGGTTTCTCCACTGGACACAGCTTTAGCATTGAGTACCTAAGATCAAGACACCATCAACCTGGTATAGCAGCAACATTCTTGTGGTGAAAACCAAGAAGAAAGATCCCAGTTTGCATTGTGGGAATACCAACTCCCCATTCCTTATTCAGAGGAGGAGGAGGAGGAGGAAGAAGAACTGGACAGCCTGGTGAAACCGAGGAAGAAGAAAAGAGCTGCTAGAAGAAGGAACCGGAAGAATGGAGCTGGAGTTATGGCTCCAAAGGCTTTGAAGCCACATCCTTAAAGAGGCTTGGGAGTAAGAAAGAAGATGGAGGCTGTGAAAAACAGAGAGGATGGATGGTGCTCCACAGGCCCCTGATGAAGGAACACATAGCAGATAAACAGGGCAGTGGGTCTCATGGGTGCTGCATATACAGAAGAACAGCATAACAATGGGTAGTGGTCCACCGACTGCCTTCACCAGAAGATATCTCCAGGGCCAGAGGACAACCCAGGTCTTTTGAGACAGAAACACCGATGGGACCACCAGCATGCAAGTCACTGATGCTTTTTAGATGGCTTCTGGAGGACCTAAAGAGAACAGCCACATACACAGGCTGACGTTTCGGTTCTGTTGCCAGTAAACAGGAGGAAGAGGGCCCGTCTGGTCCAGGAGGAAGAGGGCCCGTCTTATTTCCCCTTGAACACAGGATTGGGACTCCAAGGCTTCAGAAGTGCAAGCCAAGGCAGTTCAAACGAACTCATAATCCACATTGTGCAGCTCCATCTGTGAAAGATGAGCCCCTTGCAAGAATGACTGTTTGTTTGGGTGAAGGAAATGCCTCCATATGTGGGCAGAGGGGCAGAAGAGGGGTTGAATTTGGAGAGAACAGAATGATCTCTGGAGATATTGGACTACAACCCCAATGTTCCCCAGCCAGAAAAGCCTCCAACAGCCCTGTGGGCCAAGCAACTGGAAGGAGAGGGACAAGGCTGTTTAAGGGGGATTAAAAGGATTCCTTGAGAAAACTCCAAGTTCCGCACTTCTAGAAAATTACATCTTTTCATGAGCACAGCAATTTGTCTTTTTTGGAAAAGCCCATTTCCCCAACTGTTACCTACTTTAGTGGTTGTCCGTTTCCATTATTTGGCAAAAAGTCTCTTATCCTCCTCCTCCTCCTCCTCGCCATCACCACCATTCCGGTTATTAGCAATATTTTTGGAACCTTTTGCAAAGACTATTTACATTCACATTAAAAGTACAACATTTCTGCCCTGAAACCTTGGCTGGGCCATCTGTAAGGGTTCCACCCCCCTGCAGCCATGCCATCTAACCCCCTGCCCCATATTGCACTCCCGTCCTCAGTGCTTTGTACAGTGTTGCAAAGAATGTGACCATTGGATACTGCTGTTTCCTCCCCCCCTTCCCCCTCCTCCCCGGTCAAACATCTGTTGGTTTTCCCAGGAAAAGTATGATGAACCCAGAATGGCTGCAGGAGCTGCAAGAGCAGGATGGAGGCCGGGGAAGGGACCCCCTGCCCTCCTGGGAGACCCAATGAGAGATTGGGGAGAACAGCCAAGGAAGAGACACCGAGGCCAGGGTGACTCTTGGCTGGCCTGGCACCCAGTCTTTCAGAAGAGAAGAAAAGAAAGACGCCACTCAGTCCTTTGGGAGGTCAGGCAGAAGTCAAGAAGGAAAGGGCAAAGATCTGCCTGGGAAAATGGGTGGATTATGGAGAGCAGAGAGGGGTGGGGTGGGGGGTAGAGGTGAAAAGATCCAGGTGAAAGACAGAGACTTTTTGCCCAGGTGCCAGAACCAAACTAGCCAAGGGCGGGCAGGCAGGCAGGCAGGCAGGGGTGAATCGCACACATCTGTCTGGAACAGGTTGTGTGGTGGCCGTTTAATACAACAGGTTTTGATATATATAAAAAAGCACAACGGATTTTCATAATCCACCAAGCGAGGGATTTTATAAAGTCATTTCTGCCTCACTCTTTCTCTCTTCTCTCTCTGTCACACATATACACACAAACACCCATCCTCACACTCACAAAAGTGGTGGATACTTGGTTTTGTTTTTTGCTTTATTCTACGAAAATTTCTGCGAATCCCACAGTCGCACATCTGTCCTCCTCCAGGGTGATACAGGAACAGGCCAAGGTCCACGTGCTATGAGGTCCGCCCCTTCCCCCTCCCCCCTCCAGGAACACAAAGGAGTAGAAGTGCCCCCAGCCGTGGCACGGCAGCCGCAGCCGCTGCCAAGCTGCAGGTAGACAGTTGCAGAAAGATGCGGCACTCCTCCGTTCACAAAAACCTAATAAATAAAGCCTCTGTAATGAGGAAAAAGAGGAAGAAGTCAATCGAAGGAAGAAAAGGGGGGGGGGGAAAGGAAGAAAGAAACTTTGGCAGAGGAAAAAAGTTTGGATTTTTTTTTTCTGTTTTTGGATTTCCTTTGGAGCAGAGGTGAAAATGGTATTTCTTGGCTAACTAGCAAGGTAGTTTACAGGTAAGCTTCCTTTACTTGGTTTTGTGGGTACTTTTTGGATTTTTTTTCTTTCTGTTTTACTTAAAGCCAAAGAGTTTGATGTTTGTATTGTCTATTTTTATTTTTTTTACAAAAAGGAAAAAAAAGACTTGCTTTTTGTAACTGAAATCCATTTTTCCCTGCCTTCTTCTGCCCCTTCCTCTTTCACAGGAAGGGGCTTTCATTCTTTTTATTTCCATGAACGCACCTTCGGCAGGAGACGGAGGGAGCCTCGTCCCGTTTTCCTTCCCTGTCCCCAAGTCAAGAGGTGGGGATACCTGCAAATGCCTCATCCGAGAAGAAGAAGAGGAGGAGGAGGAGGAGGAAGAAGAAGAAAAAGAAGAAAAAGGAAAACAACCCCCACCCCACCTTCAATTCCCCCACATCCTATGGGTTGGAGGTTGAGTCTTCCACCACCATCATCATCATCATCATCATCATCTCCGAAGGACGGACGAGGCCCGGTGCTTGCCTTAACTCCATTTAAAGCCAGGTCTGAGGATTCATGAGGATTCTGTCGTAGAGTTAGAGGTTGCTCTGGAGGTCAAACACGTGTCAGGTAGCTGAGGATTTGCATTGAATGCAGTTTTCTGTGGTTTTTTTTTTAATTTGGAGAGCAGTGGTAGCAGCAGCAGCAGCAGTGATGGTTCTCTTCCCTTTTGTCTCTCACCTAGCGGGACGTGGTGTCCAGCGGGGCTGGGGTTGCTGGCGTGCCAGAACGTGAGACGGTGGCGGAGCCCGGATCGCTCGAGCTGCCTCCCAGGGCCACGCCAGGGAGGGTACTGGTCACGGCCACCCCGTCTGGCTGGGCAGGAGCCCCGGGCAGCCCAACCGGGCCAGAAGTGGCCGTCCCGACAGAGGCTTGGAGGCTCTGGAGAGTCTGTCCACAGACGTGGTGATGCTTCTCCCAATCTTTGTGCTGGCAGAAGGAGCCGCAGTAGCGCGCAGTGTTGCATCCGCTGCAGGTCTCGCTGGCCTTGCGCCCGCAGTTCCAGCAGCTCTGCAGGAGAAGGCGAAAGTACAGAGATCAGCGCAGAGCGAAAGACAAGCGTGGGGGACAAGAGGCGCTCTACTCTTCACCAGGCACCAGACACGCGGTCCGTCTCTCCCGTGGCGGATTCACAAAGGGCTGTGGCTGCGCTCCAGACTGTGCTCAACTCCTACATTTTAGGACAAGGCCAAAGCATGGGGGGGAGCCACGAGACCAACACACGCCTGGCTCCGAGTCATGGCTGCTTGCAGCCGGCTATTCTGGCACCCGGCTCCAGGTCAGGACTAGAGAGGGTCACTACCTCACTGGAGTCCTCCTGCTGGTTAATTACGGTCAAGGCGTCCTCGGAAGCTTGGCGCTTGGCTTCGGCCAGGGCCCGCTCCATCTTGGCCCGCTCCGTGGTGATCAGCTCGTGGGCCTTCCGCTCCGCGTCCGAGACGGCCTTCTGCAGCTCCGACATGGCCTGACGCTTCACCTCGTTCACGGCTTCTTCTGAAAGGCAGAGCGCAGGGCAAGGCAGAAATGATAGAGGAGGCTCGGTCAGGGCAAGCAACACCAAAGAGAGCAACGTGTCGCCACTGCTCTGAAGAAGGTCTGAGATCTTCCAGAAAAAGGAGGGTCAATATGTAGCCCCAGGGCCACCTGCACGGTCCAGGGCCCCCTTCTGGGCCCTTTCAGGCCTCACTGGCCAGGATTGCTAATACTGGGAGCTAGTTTCAGGCGAGAAATATAAGAACTGTAGTTTAAACTCTAAAATAAGCACCACACTGTCAAAAAACTGATTCCTACACAGGTTCACCTTCTTCGTAATTCACTCCTGCAGCCCCTCCCCGGGGAATCCGTGACAAGCAAAGCCACCCAAATGGCATTCACACAACATCCCTCACCAGATGACTAATTAAGCCATTTTCAGGCTTCACCTAACCCACTGTATTGTAGTCTGGACTTGCCTAAGATGCTGGCTTACAAGAAAAATCTACCTGAGGCTACTGCTCAACTAGTAAATGGGTTGTGTGAAAGGAGCCACTAGCTAGGTTTTTAAATGGCTTGGAGAAGGGGGCAAACTCGATGGCAGAATCCGTCAGGGGAAAGTGGCAACTTTAATCCCCCCGTCCCGAGGTGGCCAGCCATTCTCCATCAGGCTTAAGCAGAGTCTGCACTGCACCCTGAAGGGACCCATCCCCTCACCCCACTTTTAGTGGTGGGAAAGCAAGGCTGGCCACTGATTCCTCTGCACCATTTTCTGGCTGGTGGGAGCCCACCAGAACACAATCATCTATTTCAGATAGGTGCACCGGGGAGAGGGGATTCCCAGGCAAAGGAGGTTCCTGGCTGAACCCCATAAAAGCAGCATCAGGTGGGATGTTGCACATCCCTTGCAGATGTTTCCTCTCTCGCAAGGGCTGCTTGCTTTGGCCACAGAGCAAAACTCCTGCCGATGGTCTGCAGAGCACTGTGGGTCCTACATATAACAGCCACCCTGCCAATGCTTCAGAGCAGCGTCTCCCAACCCCCGCAACTGGAGGGCTGGGGAATCCTGGATGTCCACACATCCCTAATTTGCTAAGGTTGAGGAAGCGGCTTCAAACTCGGCCCAAGGGCAGCTCCATCTGGGGAAGCAGGGCCAAACTGACCTGTACAAGGGACGCTGCTATGCTGGGCTTGGTCAGCAAAAGGAGGTCTGCAGCTGGACCGCCCACCAGGCTGAGAGCCACAGTAGCTCTCCCAGTCCTTGTTCAGGACAACGAGCCATTGTCCCACGATCGCTCATTCCAGGGACTTTTTTGGCTTCTGCTTGGTGACACAAGAGCCGATTTTCTACAAGAAGCTTTTCCTCACTTCCCCTAAAACTCACCAGCTTTTCTCCAGATTTCTTCCGGCATGTAGCCAGACAGGGGCCTGGATACAAATTCACGATGAGCATCTGGGGAAATGGCAGAATGAGAAAAATCTGTTGAGAAGCGTTGAACGAACCGACTTGTTATTTCTTGCTTTGGAAAAATCCAAGCGTAGTCAGGCTTGCGTTATCAGCACCCCTGACTGCACCCTGGAGAGTCGGGGGCCAGACTGTGGCTTCATTGGGGGAAGCTTTATGACCAACAGCCAAGAGGGTGGTGGGCACCCACAGGCACCTGCAAAGAGGTGGGGGCAAAATCTTGGCAACAAGGATCAGTTCCTCGGGTCCAGCTCTGTGGAGCTCGAAAGCTCCTGTGCCCAGAAGCCAAGTGGATGCAAGGGAGGAAGGCCAGGGCACCCTGGTAGGCAGCAGGGTGGTGCCAATAGGGGATCCCGCCTAAGAGCCAAACAAAGACCCTTGCCCAGGGGGTGACCCCACAGGTTTGTGCAACCCCCTTAAAAGCCATCTCAGGAATTGTGGCCAGGACTTCTAAGGATTCATTCTAGACCAGAAGTCCCCAACCTTTTGGGCACCAGGGAGAGAGAGGTTTTTCTGTGGACTGGAGGGGGCGTGGTTTTGTGTGCTGCCTGCATCCTGTGGATGGGGCTTTCCTTGTTTGTGTGGACTGGTTGCTGGCATGCCGCAGCCCGGTACTGATCCATGGACTGGGGGTTGGGGACCCCTGTTCTAGACTGACTAGGTTAGAGTTTGCATTAACCCATCCTGTGACTTGCTTTGGTCTGCCTTAAGGTGGCTTAGCCCAGCCTCTCTGGTTGACAAAATGTGGAGGAAGGCTTGGCTTGTTCTACAAACCCAGCTGATGATGGTTTATTCCATAAACCACAATTCAGTCAACACAAAATGAGTTTTGTTTCATCAGATGCCCCAGCAGATGTTGGGGTTAAGAGATTGCATCCTCTCTGCTCATTCCCAGTTTTTAATGGAGGGGGTGGTGGTAATCTAGTTGTCATCAGTCTCCCCATTCTCCCCCACCCCAGGTTCTTCTGAGAGGCCCTGGCAGTGGGGGCTGTTGGAAAGGCCCAACTCCAGAGAGCCCATGACAGGCGGAAGGGGCCCCTCCACAGACAAGAGCCTGTTCAGAGGGGGAGGAAGGCCACACTCTCTGTGCCTGGAGTCAAGGGCCTCCATCCGGTGGCCTGAGCCCACCTCCTCCCTTGCTGGGGTACCTAGCAGTGGCGCCTCGATGTTGGCAGTGCTGTTGAGGGGGCGGCTGGCAGGGCTCGGCCCCTTCTTCATGTCTTCGGCGTCACTGTAGCGGCGGATCCAGTGGTTGAGCTCCTCACGGTCAGCTTCCTGGCAGCGGCGCAGCACGGTGAGGGACCGGCGTGTCTTCTCCACCATGTCCATGATGCAGTTCAGGAGCTGCTGAGAGGAAGGCCACATTTGACAGTTGGGGTGGCAGCTCTTCTTCGCCCAGCCTGGCCTCCTCCTTTTCCAGCCCGTGGTGCAGATCACAAAGAAAGTGGGGAGGTGAGCATTGCTCTCCATCTCCCCCTCCCTCCCTCCCTCCCTCCCTCCTCCTTCGCCAGGTAGCTCTGAAGGAGCTTCACATCCATCTAGCCAGCGTGAGGGTCAATTGGCCAAAGGCAGTCTTAGACATTTATTTGATATGGTCCCTCCTCTCCTTTTCTTCTGGCCCCTCCTAAACTTTGTGGCTTATTTTTCACACAGTGATTTATTGTGATTCCAATCTGCTGAATGAACCAGGACAGAAATGATTGAAAATAAGAAAAACGAGTTAGTGTTTGCTATCTTGAGAATGCTTCATTCAGAAAAGGGGGAGGCTAAGTAAACAGAAAAAAGCCCGACTGAGTCATTCATGTGTCAGGATCAGAGCAGGGAAGGAGTAGGGGGGGGCAGGCTTGGGATTTGCAAGGCACAAAGGGAAGGACCCCAGCGGCCCCCACAGACCAACAGCCAACATTTCAAACTTCATTTTCTCCTGAGGTACAGACAATCCTCTACCAGCAGAACCTGAGGATTTCCCCCAGTTGTTCTAACCCCTTTGCAAGCCTCTGCTGGTTTGATCAGAAGGCAGACAAGAAGGTGGGACATTCCTAGAGTAACTTCTTACCCGGGTGCCAAGGATTGCCAAGCCCACAGAGTTGATTCACGGTGCCCACCCTTCGGAACGTCATTGCCCAGGAACCAAGAGGGGCTCCTGTCCTCCCGGCCTTTAGGAAGGGCCCAAAGACTTGCCCAGGGCCTGGGGGGGCCAACAGTGGAAGTGGGCCTTGGCAAGGGGTGTCTTAATTGGAATGACGTTTAGTACTCTCAGCTACTCACTGTAGTTTGGCTTTATGTTTCCTTGAGTTTGTAATAATGTGTTTTATATAGTCATTGTGTTTATTCATACTTTTTATGGTTTCTGATGTTTTTAATTATCATGAGCCCCCCAGAGTCACATTTATGAGATGGGTGGCTGTATACAAATTCACTAAATAATAAAATTTAAAACCGTTGTACGTACATTGTTGAGGTGTTTCCACTCTTCGGCCCATTCTCGCTCGGTCAGCCGGTGGTCAATCACCTCCTCTTGCCGGGAACTGTGGACGGCTGAGGGATGAAGCGACATGAGTACGGGTGGAAGGAAAGGACCTCCACCCATTATGAAGCCTCCAGTCCCCGAGGAACCAAGGGATATTTACCCAAATTCCTGCCAGTGGGCACACCCCCAGAGGCACACCTGGAGGATGCCAGGGCCAGGGCTCCGTGGCTGGCAGGCTGCAGGTGGTCTCCCCAAACTAGGCAAGGCTGGGGCAACCCTGAATTCCATTGGAATGCAATTTTAAATCAAATCCTGTTCGTTAAATAGAGCTAGGATGATTGCTCCCTGGGTATTTCACAGTTCCTTTCTTCTGTTGTATTTAAAGTTAGAATTTGGGAGGAAGGGAGAGGTGTCCTTTTGTTTTGAGGGCTTGCAGGGGGCTTCAGGACCCCTGCTGTGCAGGGACATTATTGCGATCATCAGAGACGCCCTTTGCTTCTGCCTCTCATAAAGAGGAGAGCGTCTATTTGCAGAAGTGGAAGCAAAGACCCCCTTCATCTGCTTGGCAAGAGTTGTTTTCCACCCCTACTTAAACCTGGGGGGGGGATGGGAGGGAGTGGCGAGCCTCAACTAAGCTCTTTTGCACACCATCCTTGTCATTTCTTCCCAGCTCTTCCAAGGCTCCTCCCTTGCCTGGGTCCAATCCTGTAGTGCTCCAGCCAGCTCTCTTTGGGGGGACCTGCCCACCAAGCCCACTTTTCCCTGCCTGGACCCCTGCCCGCCTCTGCTTGCCTCCCCATCCCACATGCTGCCCCTGGGTGCTCCCTCACCAGCTGGCCGGGGGTGCTCCCGAAGGTCCCGGGGATCCGGAGGGCGGTAGGTGTCCCGGTAGCGGTGGGCCACAGCCATGTCCTCGAGGCGGTAGTGCTGGGGGGGAGGAGGGGTGGGGTGGGGCAGCCCATTGGGCTGATGGCTGAGCCCGTTGCTGGGGCTGTACCGCTGGGCAGGGCTCAGGGTGCAAGGCCTTTTGCTGAGGTGCTCAGGATGCAGGGAGTCGCGGTCCAAGCCATTCTCTTTGGTCCTGGGCCACAAAGACACACACCACAGTCAAGGCACTATGGCAGATTCACCAGGCTGGCCAAACAGAGAGCCAGCAATGCCCAGGTCAGCCTGTTCCAGCTTCACAGAATGACCAGGTTCACACAGCCTGCATGACAACTGGCTGAATGGCAACCCTCCCTGGAAGTGACCGCAGCCCTTCAATGCTGCTGCCTGGGCATCTCCAACTGGCTGGTCCTTTAGAAGATGTCACTGGGCTCTTCTGCAGGAGGAATGTTTGCAGTTCAACCTTTTCCCTTTTGGTCGCCTCCAAAATGGTGTTTGAGAGTGACCAGCTTTGGGTTATGGCTGACCTAAAAGCTTGGTGAATTCACCAATATATCTTTGGAGTTGTGTAGTCCCCTAACCTCTATCACTCTGCTAACGGGAGCCATGGGGAGACTGGTGCTCTCTGCTTCCTAGGAAGTACATCTTAGTTGGGGTGGGCAACCCCTAAGCTCCAGGAAGGAGCCGTCCTGGAGAACTTGGATCCTCACTGTCCGTCATTCAGCCTGAGGAGCAAAGATGTCAGGACATGGGTGCCTGCTGATGAGGGGAGCCCAAGGGCCCAGATTGGCTTTGCCTCTTTCTCAGTGGTGACCAGCTGCCTTGGAGATGCTCCTTTCTCCATCTATCAGCCCCCTTTTTTAGACTGTGGCCCTCCTGGATGAGGACCTGGCCTCTAGAAAGTGCCAGGCAGGTCAAAGGTCCTTCTTAAGAATAATGCCTGGCAAGGCTGTCCCCAGCCTAGGACACCCACTCCTGCCCTCCCCCCTTCTCTCACATGCTTGAGGCTGGCCTACCTGTCTGGCGTCCGCCTTTTGACCCCTTCGTTGACCTCCAGCAGCAGCTCCGAGGAGTCGATGGGCGAGGAGGCGTTGGCGTCCAGCAGGAGCTGCTCGTGCTGCGCCAAGTACTGGGCGGGGCTCTGCTTGGCCATGCGGGCACAGTGGAGAAGTTCCCGTTGCAGCAGGGGCAGGTTGGCCTAAGCAGGCAAGAGAAGCCATGAAGAGAGATCAAGGGGGCAGTCTGGTCTGCTTGCACGCCTCTCCTCTCCGTGGGTTTTCCACAGGAATCTTGCTGGAGATGAGTGCCTGCTCTCTCATTCCAAAGAAGCCGGAAGCTCTTTGGAGCCTCGTCTTATTATCTTTCCAGAGAAAGCCTTCTGGCCCTCCTCCAATGGTTCCCGGGATCTACGGGCTCCTTATTCCCATCTCCCATGCTTTTAGCAGAAAGTGTTTGTAAATAAAGTAGGGCTCCCTGCTTTATTCCCCGCCCAGTGAGGTTCTCACGGAGCCTGGATCCAGGGAGGAGCATCCACCGAAGTGGTTAAGCAGGCGAGCAGAGTCCTGCCACCAGCCAACCATGGTTTCCTACTTAAGCAGCCAATGGACGGCCAAGCCGCCATCTGTTGAACACATTAGAGCTGACAAAATGCCCCACTGTGGATTCCAGGACAGCAAACCTCCTCCTCCTCCTCCTCCTCCACCTTCTCCCTCTCTTGGCCTCGGCTCCACATTTCCAGAAAGAAAAATAATAAAAAGGAATAAATAACATCTCTGGGAAAGGCCTGCTGGAGGCCGCCTGCTTTGAGTTAGCGTAATGAGAAACATCTGGAGCCCCGGGTGGAGGACAGCTGGGAGAGGGTGCTGGAGAGCCGAAGAGGCAGGGAGGAAGGAAGGTTCCGTGTGTGCGAGGCTCGCAGGCGGCCCCAATCCCCCGCCAGAGAGAGTCAGGGGAGTGGACCAGTTTTCCCCAAAGCCCGTAGAGTCATGTTGTTGGTCACCCAAGTGGGATCTGTGGAACAACAAGTAACCCAAAGGAACCAGGGTTGAACTGGGAGCACCGGTGGGGGGGGGGCTTTCACTCCCAAGGTTGTGAAGCTGGAAGGCTGTGATCTCAGGGCTGTCATCCTCGTTTTGACGCCCTCTTTGGGCAAGGGAGAGGAGAGGAGAAAGTCGGGGCTTCTTCCTTTTAGGCCTCTAAAGAGCAAGGTCAGCTGATAGTTCTAGAGGCAAATTCTCCTGAAGGGCAACTTGCTTTTCCAGAAATATTTAATAAATCTTGAACCCAAACTCTAAATGAAAGGTACGAGGCTTTTAGAAAACAAGATTTCCAAACAAAGCATTTCCTTGCTTTGGCAACCCTTCTGAAATCATCCAATTCTTCCAAGCAAAAAATATTTGAAAAGAACTGGGCTGGGGTGGAGAAATCAATGCAAGAGGAGAGAAGGACCCACAGCTGGGGGGGTGGGGGGGGGAGGAGGGAGCCTGGCAGACTGCTGCGCCTGCGAGCCTCAAGACTTTGCTCTTTGCTCAGCGAGGCTTCTACGGCCTCTTCTGATGGGCAGCAATTCTCTTCAGCAGGCGTCTGCAACCTTGGCAACTTTAGGACCTGTGGACTTCAGTTCCCAGAATTCCTCAGCCAGCCAGCTTGAAGTCCACAAGCGGTAAAGTTGCCAAGGTTGGAGACCCCTGCTCTATAGAGCAAGGGAGAGATTGGTCCGGTCCAAAGGTTTGTCCATTCAACCAGAATGGTCACTTTTAGACTGGCCACAGCTCCTCAGGCTCAGAGGTTGTCCTGGGAATTTCCACACGCAAAAGAGTTGCAACAAGCCTCCTGGTCATCTGGGAGCAATTTCCTTTGTGATCTTGCAAGCGTCCTTGGGAACACCACCCACTCTCCATGGGAGAAGACGGCTCCTCTCTGAGTCACCCTCTTTTTTCCCCTGGTGCTGCTATTAGGAAACCAGCTGAGATCCGCAAGGGGGGATCACCTATTGGGTGGCTGTGCTGACCACCCAGGAGGGTTTTCCACAATAAAAGTTTTCCGTGCAATGAATGAAATTGTGTGTTTTTGAGAGGGCTGGAACAATCAGCTCGCAGCGATCCATTTCAACAACAGCCTCCGTTTAAATAAAAAGGGGGCTGCTGGGGTAGCAAAGTTCCCCTTCTGAAATGAATCAGTGTCCCTTGAATCACACACGGGGGGGGGAGGATCTTACCTTCAGGAACGGGATGACAAAAGGGCGCAGGGGGAAGTTTGTGGCCTCCTGGAGCTTGGAATGGAATTCTTCAATGGTCAGTGTGGAATTCTGCAAGGTAAACATCAAAACTGGTCAACGGATGAACTCCCGATGAAGCCACAAGGGCCTCTATTCAGGCTGTCCTCTTCAAGGTCAGCTTTGCTGACCACTTAACATGTTTCAGTGCTTTTAGATAGTAACACAGAGAATTCCCAAACCACATGCTGGGAATTCTGGGCAGAACAATTTCATCACATCTGTAAGGCAGGTTAACAAGGCCCAGGCATGTTGCCCACCGACAAGGTCCAAAATGGCAGCCGCGTTAATCGGTTGCAACAAAAACAAGCACAGGTGCCGTCACAATCCGACCCCTCCTCTCTAGACCCCCCTGCGGCTGAACGCACGGCTAGCAAACTGATGGCCTCAGGTGTGCAGCGAATTAAACCTTGGCTTCCCCAACAGCGTGCTTGTTCGGTTGCCAGGTGTGTTAAGGTTCTGCACTGCATTAAGTGGAAGCAGCAGCCCCGGGGCTTTTACGGTAGCCTCTGACTCAGGAGGGGAGTTGCCAATGCAGCTAGTCCTCAACTTACAACTGTTTGTTTAGTGACCATTCAAAGTTACGAAAAAAGTGACTCATGACTGTTTTGCACCCTTACGACCGTTGCTGCCCCCCTCAAGGTCACGGGATCAAAAATCAGACGCCTGGCAACCGACTCATATTTATGATGGTTGCAGCGTCCCAGGGTCATCTGATCCCCACTTTGTGACCTTCTGACAAGCAAAGACAATGGGGAAGCCAGCTTCACTTAACAACCGTGTTCCTAACTTAACAGCTGCATTGATTCACTTAACAACTGTGGCAAGGAAGGTCGTAAAATGGGGCAGAACTCACTTAACAAATGTCTCACTAAGCAACTATGGTTGTAAGTCGAGGACGGCCTGTACTCCAGGGCCCTGGACCTGTCACCACCCAAAGTGGCCGGGAACTCACCACGAGGCCCAGCACCAGCGTTCGGACCCGCTCCCCTATCTCCGGAGAGATGTCGCTGCCAAACTGCTGCAAGGTGGTGAGGAAGCGCTTCAACTTGCTGAGCTGGCGAGCGCCGCAGGCCGGAGGCAGCTGGTGGTTGGAGAGGGCAGCCGTGGAGGACGTGGCCGGCCCGTTGCTGAAGCCGTTGGGCGTGGAGGGGGCTCCGTTGATGGCCGTTGGAGAATGACTGCTCCCATTCATCACTGCGAAGGAAGAAGGAATCGTGGAGGGAGTTAGTTGGAGGACAAGAGGGAAAATCCAAAATTCTCCGGAAGTAGAACTTCCAAGTACATTTCCATCTTTCCCTTCCCGTCCTCTTATTCCCAGGAGAGCAGTCCGGATACGACTAATACTTGCTGCTGGAGCCTGAAGCATCTTAGCCGGACCCCTCATTATTCCTTCCAAGTAGGTCTCCTGTTACTGTTCCATTAAACCCACCAACTGCCCCCAAACTGCTCAGGGGCTTCGGCCAGGCCCTCTAGAGCCTTCCCCAGCCTCTCACTTGCAGGTAGCGATCACACCTCGGACGAAGTGAGCATTTTTAATATCCCAGAATCTTAAATTAATAAGTAATAACTTACACTATTAACTAATAAGCTAACTGGAAAGGACCAAGAAGGTTTTAAGGAACTGAGCGAGCATCACTTGGGGGAGGGAGGGAGGGAGGTCAAATAAGATCTGGAAGGTGAACTCAGAGAGGTTGAGATGGACCATTTTAAATATGCGTAGACTGAAGTCAACGTAGAGATGAAAACCAGTAGAGACTTTGACCTTTGATCAGGCAGGGAAGCTCTAAAGATTCTGGGCCAGGAACCCCAGTGTGCCGGGTGAGCAGCTATTCCAGAAGAAGACGGTGGCCACCCTCTTCTAAACAATGGCTAAGGAAACCCCATCCTGCCTTTCGCTCTGGGGGATACCTAGAATTCTAGATTCGTGCAGATCTACAACAAAGGAAGGCAAATAAGCCAGCAAACCGTCAAGCTGATAAAATGATCCTAAGCACTGAAATATTAAAAGTATGTCTTCGAAGAGAAGAACAACATCTATTTCATGAGGGCTTTTCTTGCTTCCAAAAATCACACTGTGCCCCACTGCTTTCCGAAAGGAAGGAGTGAGATGGGAAGAGGGGAGGGATTCCGTTAAATAAACTTCAAGGAGGAGGGGCTGAGTGCTATCCGGCCCCCTCGAGAGTCTCCTGTGCAGCCTTGCAAGGAGGTGTCGCTGTGTTTCAAGAGAGATGCTCCTGGTTGACACACCTTGGCTGCTAATGCCAGAGGAACAACCACAGAAGGGAAATGCAAAAGATGGAGAGTCCTGCCGGAAAGCAGGGAGAGGAATCTGGTTCTGCTACGAGAGCCCAGACTGAGTGGGGATCTTTCCCCAAGGCACCTCCTAAAAGACAGCCCCGCTTCACTTCCACGTGAACACAGGCAGGCTGGTGCTGCCTTCCTGCTCCACGGAGGGATTTCCTCCCAGCAGTCAGCTTGTATTTCAAGCAACATCTCGAGATCGCTTCTCCTCTGCTCCTTCCATTCCTTGTCGCACAAAATGTTTTTGTTCCTTTCCCATCCAGGCAGGAATGCGGAGGGGGAGGGCCTGCCCATGGCCCCAACTATTTCCAGACCCGACAAGAGGACGTGTCCTTAGGCCAGAAAAATAAACCTGAGCCCAGCCCTCCTGCCTTGGCTCTTGCAAGCCTCCCTAGACTGAAGACGGGGGGGGGGGGGCTAAGGGCTGGCTTCATCCAGGTGGAGCACTTGCAGTCTTTTGGGCCCCCTGCTATTCCTGACCCAGCAGGTGTGGCATGCTTGCACAGCCATGTGGTTGCCCCTGAAAGATCAACAGAGTGGCCACCTCGGATGCCCACAGCCCCTTGGCCTACGTGCAAAGGAGAAGGGGCCGTCAGTCCCCACCTGCTTGGCAGAGGACAGAGACGAAAGGCCAGCCTCAAATGGCCCAGCCTTTGAAAACCCTCCCTCCCAAGTAGGCCAGGGGAGAGGCCGCCTTCGCCCGGACTCATCACACACCACTAACCGTTGCCGTTGTTACCACACTGCCGTGGAAAGCTGCAGCCGTCCAGGCCGTTGCTGCGTTCCTTGGGCTCCGACTGCCTCTTCGGCAGGGCGAGAGCGGCCCCTTGCTAAAGAGGTGCCGAAAATAACCGCCCGGCCACAACGGCTTTTATTCCAGTGACAGGTGCGTTACTAAGTTAAACTTCACATATGTCGCCGGAGCCGGGGCTTCGGGGGTGGAGGCGGCCCAGGGGGTTCCCCTCAGCTAAAGGTGGGGATTCTTCGGAAAAGTCCAGGGGTCCAACACCAGCCCCCTCTCTAGCTTGCCTGGGGGGAATCTGGGCAGCCAGGAGACACGTCCTGGGTGCTGCACTGGGCTTTGGTTCCTGAAAAGCACCTGGAGGGAGCTTGAGGACGACGGCCACGTCACTTGCGGAACCCGAGGGAGCGCTGGGTCCAGATGGGACCCACGGGGTGGCTCCTGCGTCCTTCCCCCCCACCTGATGCATAGTTGTTCTATTTTTCTTTTACTTAATGTCTAGACCATCTGACTCCCCAGGGAGTCTGGACAGCTCACAACTAAATACCAGCCAAGTTAAGGAACAGACAACCAACCAGGGGACCAAAGAACAGGAAAGCAAAGCAATGTGAAATAAGAAAAGCGGGGGTCAGTTTATCCTCAAAGCCTGGAGAGCAGCCACTTCCTGAGTGACCCATGAATTTAGTCCAGAGATAACAGTTCTGGGTGCTTCCTCAGCAAGGGTGGCATTCCTGGCTCCTTCCGTGTGATGCTGGGATTGGAACAGCCTCTTCACAGGGGCTCTCTGGGTTTGCATGTGGTGGCCTGGCATGCCCACAAACCTCCCAGCTGTCCCAGGGAACAACCCCATTAAAATGTTTGTGGTCCAGCTTCCTTGAAGACATCTTAATGGTTTATGTAAGGCCAGGAAGAACAGACCAAAATTCCACAGGATCACCCTTTTGCATCTCACAGCAAATGCCGGAGGGAAGGAACGTAAAATTTCTTATATTTGTTTGGTCTCAGCAAATATCAACCAAAATAAACGTTGTGAAGGAAGTCCAAAGGGTTTTCCTATCCTGACTCAACCAACTGCGCCCTTTGATGACCGGGAAGGGACAAGCACTGAAGTGCGGCTGCATCGGGGTCTCTCCCGCAATGAATCACTGACCCTTTACAGACAGACATTAATGGAAATGAAGACAAATTTAAAATAGCCTGTTGCAGAGTAGAGCCAGAGGAAAACTGAAATCCTAAGTACAATCCTCCGGGTTAAACTCCTTGTTAGCCTGGTTCAGTGATCAGCAGTGCTGTTTGCAGGGCAGCTCGAGAAAGTCAAGAGGGTGATGGCTGCCTCCAAGCTCCACCTCTTTTTAATGTGCTTTGCATTTTGCATGCAGGGCACATGAAAAACATAGAGCTTGGAACCCACCCTGGCAGTTGCCATTTCGACTTTTGGGGCCCTACTCTGCTAACTAGGGACCAGCACGGAGCAAGTGGGAAAGGGTCCCAACCCAGGAGGGATCCACCCCCCCCTCAGACCCGGCATCTGAGTGCTGCTGCCTGGCATCCTCCCCACCCCCAGCCCGGCTCTTCTAAGGGCACAAGCAAAGCTGGGCTCAGCCTCTGGGTCTCTAGAGGAGGGTTTGCTTCATCTTACTTACAGAGGCACACCATGGACCATTTCAGGCAACCATGAAATCGGCCGCGAGGGAGAAACATCGGCGGCCCAGCGTCACGATCTGCAAGTAAAATAAAACATACGCTATCAGGAGAGACCAGAGGCCGGGAGAGGCCTTTTCATCGCTGGGGACGGTCGGGCTTTATGGTCTCCGTGGGGAGATCCAGTTGGACGCAGACGTTTTACTTCCGGGGCAAAACCCTTAGAAATTCTCTTCCCTTTTCCCAAGAGGCTCAGAAGCAGCAGGGCTGGGCAGAGCAAAGCCACACCAAGGAACATCTCCCCGGCTTGTGGGAGACGGCAGTCCTGAAACAACCAGCTCTAATCCAGAAGCAGGCTCAGGAGACCCTTCCTTGGCAAAAGTCCTGCTGAGGACCCCACTGATGTGCTCGCCTGTTATCCTGACGTTATAGAGCTAGAGGTAAGCAACTGGCAGCCTTCCTGCCAAATCAGGCTTGGCTGCCCTTTGACCCCCCCCCCTCCATGACAAAGAAGTTTCTTCTCTTCTGTGCTACATCAGTCCTGCACTTATCAAGCTGTACGTCACAAGGATATCGCTTCAATATAAACCAAGACACTTTGCAAAAAGGGAAGCCATGCAGAACTGCCCCCAAAAGGAATTAGCGACATCTGTAAGGTTCTACCCCCCCCTCCCCCCCCGCTTCCCACATTCTGCCTGCAGAGAGCTACATCCAAGAGTATAGGCTCTAGAACAGTTACCTAACCCATAAGGCTTGGCTGAAAGCGTGGAGAGGGCAGGGCAGGCTGAGAAACAGGTAGACTTGCATTCTGAAAAGCACACTTTACTGTCATGTATTTAGGCTACTTTCAGTATCCTGAAGATCCAAAATATATCAGGAGATCCTAAAGCAGGTTGGCAACTGACAGCCAGGGTGGGGATGGATGGTCCACCCCTTGCTTGCAGGTGTCCCACCCCAGAACCAAAACAGGCTGTCTCCTCTTCCTGTGTAGACAAAGAAAATGAAGAATTGGGTGAGGGAAGGACACTGCCATGTTTAGTGGGTGCTTTTTGAAGATAAAGGTCTGGAAAGCAGTGCTCGGACAAGGCAGCCCCCAAACCAAGTAGGGTTGATTTTGCTGCTTCAGCAACTCAGGACCAGGTCGAACTGAAGTTTCGTCACTTCCACTAGAGCTGGACTTGCTGTCTAAGGATGGTGCTCGAGAAAAGTCAAGCTACTCTTCAAGTCTGCAGGCAAACCTGAGAAAGGGGCATTCAGGTTCTAGACTAAGCATTTTACACATTGGGGTGTAAAGTTCCCCTCCCTTTGCTTGCAGAGGGTCCTCATGTGATGCTGCCCATGTGCCCAGAAGACAGTCCTCAGCTGAGCTAGAGGCTGGTCTTTCCTGGGAAGAGTTTGCAGAAAGGCCGGGGCTCAGCCGCTGGACCAGGCATGCAGCCTGCCAACCCTCAGGAGAGGAGGAGGAGGAGGAGGAGGAGGAATTCTCCCTCAGTTCCAAAGTTGCTAATTTTGAGCCGGGCGCTGCAGCTTGAAGCTGAACAGGGAAGCGATCTGGCACCTCAAGTGTTCTTGCAGCAACTATTTTGGGGCTTCGGCATGGAGCCCTGTGCCTGCAGAGACGGCAACCCATCTGCCGTTGGAGCGTTCACCTGCGAGCGGAGGAAAGCTGCCCATCTGCCATGCAGCCTCTGCCCACTGCCCTGCGACCTTGGCCACGTGGATGCCGCTCCCAATCCCCAGGACGGGGAGGTGGGGTGCCAGGAGGTGGGGGCGCCGTGGGCAGCTGGGCTGCCAGATGGGGATCTGCTGGCCGAGGAGTGGCCAAGCTCAGCCAAGCCAGAGCTACCCAGCGTTCCCACCAGCCAAGTCAAAGGCCAAAATCCAGATATAGGCAGCAATCAGACCCTGGTGGGCGAATCTTTACAGCACTGGGAGAGCGCTTGAAAACTGCAAACCAGCTTAAGGATTGCAGGAAAATTCATCTCTGCCTTGTGCCCTGCCTGACTCTCCTCCAGGCTGGCTACCTTAAGCAAAGGGAACGTGACCTGAGAACATCTGAACAAGGATGACCAAGAATGGAATCCTCCCCTTCTGTGGCATGCAAAGAGTGTGTGATACTCTGGACCACGCAGGAAGCACCATCAGCCTCGCTCCAAGTCCATCTGAGTCTGCCAGGCAGAACAGGAGCAGCTGCTAGGAGTCCATGCAAGGCAGGGCAGATCCCATGCTGGGCAGGACTCTGTTCGAGCAACGGGGGGGGGGGGGGCTTCCACCTGCTCCCACAGTGGAACAAGAAAAGTACAGGGAGAAAGTGAAGAAGTGCAGAATGGCTTCCCAGCCATCCCTTAGCTGGCCTCCTTCCCCTTTCTCCCACCGGGTCTTCCACACCCAAAGTTTCTGCCTTTGAAGGGGTGAAGTGGGCCTTGGCTGCAGACTGAGCTGTGTATCACCAGGGCCCAACTTTAAAACCATCCAATTCATTCTAAAGATCGTTTGGGGCCAAACAGCCTGGCACGAGCCACGTGAACAATGGTTCTCCAGCAAAGACCAGCCAGGCCTTTTATTTCTGGGACACAAAAAAGGGCCAGCCTAAAAGGTGTTTGGTGCCATGCAAGTTCCACGGAGCACAGCCTGATTTTAAACCACCCCGCCAAGGTTCAAGCATCCCCTCTATGAAGTATGTGCAGAGTAGGTTCCTATTACTGTCAAAGGCTTTGCAATGTTTGAGTCCAGGGATCAGGACCTCTCTCCTTCAGGACGCTGCTCCTGACCGTCCTTTGGTGGGCTGCCCGTTCAGCTCCAGTTGGGGGGGGCGCAGGGGCAAACCTGCTGCTCCTCTCTTTTTGCAAAGCCCGTTTTGCTTTGAGGCTCCCTGAGCAGAATGAGCCGGCTGGCATCCGCCGAAGCCAGCGCTTCCCACGGGGTGGGGCGAGGGACCGTTTCCTTGGCACTCCGAATGCAGTGCCATATGGCAGCATTTGAAAGAGGCCCAAAGAGAGAAGGTGGGGGTGGACAGCAGCCAAGCCCACCCGCCTGGCACCCAAAGCTGTTCTGGGTCCAAGGAGAAGCCCCGAACCCTTCTCCTAAATGGGCGGGCTGCCGATTATCTGGCTGTGGGGTCGGTGCAGCAGGAGAACCACCTGCCTGCCTCTCTCCTGCCTTTGGGGGCTTCCTTCAGCAGGTTCCCCCTCCCCCAAGAAAACATGAGCCCAGGTCTGTGCAGGGAAGGGAGAGACCTTGCAGGGGGGGAAGGAGGGAAAGGAAGCAATCTTCCCATTTTGGCGTACTTTGCACTCCTGATTCACCCATCAAAGGCGTTTTCCCACACGAAGGTCAGGAACTGCACGCCCAAATCCAGAGACCTGGCCATGCCAGAACCTGCCAGCAGAGATCACCTCAAGGTGTCTTTTCCTTCCATCAAAGCAGTGCAGCACAATCAAGGGTGGGAGGAACTTCCCCCCCCCCAGCCAAAGCATTCCATTTTACTTTAAGGATGTCCTATTAATACTATCTAACTCAACCAACAAGCAGCTGAACCCCAGAAAAATTGGGGGCTGTAGCCCAGGATGGGAGGAAGGGAGCACCCCACGCTTCCGTCGGCAAACCTCCCTCCCCCACCTTCCCGTTACTCAGCACCCAGGGATGAAGGGGGTACTCACTAGGGTTTGAGGTGAAGGTGGGGTGCCGCGTGGCTCCCTGGGAGACCGCTGGTGATGGTGGTGGCATGTTGGGGGGTGAGGAGCGGGACTGCGTCTTCACGTCGGCCGGCGAGTCGGGCATCGTGGCTGCCTGATTCTCCACGCTGCCTGCAGGGGAAAGCGAGAAGGGGGGAAGGGAGAGGTGTGAGCAGCCAGGTCTGAAGGTGCAGCCAGAGACGGCAATGGACAGCTGGGCAGGGAGGCTGGGCTGGTGCCGCCTGCCGAGAGGCCCCGAGAAGGCCTGGGGATCAGAGCTGGGACAGGTGCGGTTGTCGAGGCCAACATCCTGAGAGAGACCAATTGGTACAGGTGCCTGGGGGAGGCACAAGGGACAGGATGGTTGCATGGCACCATCATGCAAAGAAGGTACTTTTTTAAATAGCCATAATGGCATCATGATGCCCAGTTCAAGACTAGCCGGGCTAAAGCACAATTCCCCAGCTTTTGCAACTCCTGAATTGGACTCCTGCAGCTCAGAGACTGTTCTTACAACCAGCATAAAACATGGCTTACCAGGATTGAATAAACCACAATGGCGCCTGCATTCCTGTCTACAGGAGATCCACCCCATTAGGAATGGGGACTGGATACTGGGAGCATGTGATCTCAGTGTTGGGGTGGTGTTTGGCTCCCCAATCCAGCCTAAAGGTCGCATGTCGTACCCCCCACTCCATCCCATCCATCCCCCCCACCCTGCAGAAAAATTCGGTCTTTGGTGGTAGCATCTGGTTGAACAACCACCTTGGTTCACTTTCATCTCTATTGCCCTTTCGATATCAAGTAAAACTAACTTTTCTGTATGCCCAAATCTGGTAAGTAACTCAAAATGGAGTCACCTCTTGAGCTGAATCATGGTTTGTTCAACAAGCCACAGGGATGTGCATCACACATAGTGCTAAGCCATGTTTCATGGTCTCCGCGGTCTCTCGTTGTTCTAAGCCCCAACCAACCAGGCCACTCCAGGCTTAACCACAACACATGATCCACTGAGATCATCTCCACCTTTTCATTGCAAAATCTGTCTGTGGAATTCTGGTCTGGCTGCGGGTTGCAGTTTATGCTGCAGGTTTATGTGGGGCCAGACGCAGTGGTGGGATTCAAATAGGTGAATAACCGGTTCTCTGTGTGGATGCTGCTTCCGGGAGTCCGTTCTGGGCCTGGGCAACAAAAAATTAGCTGCCGGTTCCGCCAAACTGGTGCGAACCGGCTGGATCCCAGCACTGGCCAGACGTTGCAATTTTATGAGCTGTTTAGTCTTCAAATTAAATTTGTGTGGTGAGGAAGTCTGAAAACGCACGCCATTTGGTGGCACAAGTGACAAGTGCGGCCAGCCCCACTGAAGCTAGATTGGGCCCCTGCTCACTTCCCCAGCCAGCTGCTTCCAGCTGCTCCGAGAAAGGCTGCTTTCTGGTTGCTCTTGCAAAAGGGGGTGTCATCTCTGCCCATCCCATCGTGGCCCTTCCAGAGGATTGTTTGGGGTGACCTGGCTGGGGCAGAGCAGGAGAAAGGTGGGGCGAGCAGCTGCCACATCTAAACAAAGGCACCTGCCACCAGCCACCCGAGCTGCCAAGTTCATTTCTTCCCCTGCTCCGTTAAAGAGGATGCACTTGAGGTTGATGGCTCCGCGCAAGTGTGCCAGCAGCTGCGGCAATCCATCACGGCGTCTCACGGCCCGGCCAGCCCAGGGCTCGGAGGAGAACCAAAGAAGGAAAGTCTCCCCTTTGCCGCCCTGCCTGGGGTCAGCCAGAGGCTCTTGGAGGGGACGGAGTGGCCAGCTTTCAGGGGGCAACGGATCATCCCTAATCCGCAGCAACTGTGGCACCGTTAAGTGAACTCCGCACAGGAGAGAGAGCGCGGGAAAGGACACGGCCTGTGCTAAATAAAGCCAGGAGCCGAGCCAAAGCAGATGTTCCTGGAGGGCGCGGAACAGCAACCTAAGCCCAGCCTAAGTCCTCGGGGGAACGGGCTGTCCATGCAGGGAGTCGAGCTTTCTTAAGGCAGGGAAGCCTCTTTTTCCAGAGTGGGTGAGCATCACTGAGTGGAGCCCAGTCCTGGGCAAGAGGCAGCTGGGCACCTTCTTGCGGAAGGCGTAGGGACCTTCCTCAAGGACACAACTAGCTTCAGCACAACCTCCCTCCCCTCTGGCTTAGATGGGGCTGCCCCCTCCTTCTGGATTCTCCAGAATTCCCAGGAGGCTCAGCGGGACCCCCATGGAGGGCAGTTTCCCCAGCCGTCCTTTCTCTGCAAAGATTGTC
>NW_015386423.1:468005-485038 GCF_001527695.2 Protobothrops mucrosquamatus
CCCCCCCCCCCCCCGCCCTGCAATGCATTCCCACCAAGTCTGCCCATCTGCCTGTCTTTCTTCTCCACTGCTGGGAAAGTCTGAAAAGGGTGTTGGAGGCTCACCCGGAGCCAGATCAACAGGGAACATCCTGGCATCCTCAGAGGTTTTCCTTTTTCACCTGAAGCCTTGCACCTTCGGTCCAGGTGCTGTGAGTTTCAGGCCTCTGGTGCAAAGAGGCTGATGCTGACTCACAAAAAACATGGGTCCCAGGCCTCGGGGCATACCCCACTGAAGGGAGGGTTGGACTCAGCAGCTGCATTGCTCTAAACCATGCTGCAACTGGGTGTTGAGTTAGTGTGCTGCAACAACCCAAACATTGTGATTTGTAATCTAGTGTTAGGATTCCTGGGGCAGCTAAAGTTCTGGTAGATCTCCAGAAAGAAACTCTTTCTCCCCCCCCACCCCCCACCCCGTTTGCAATACAGGCAGTCCTCGATTTATGATCACAAATGGAGCCAGAATTTCCATTGCTAAGCAAAGTGGTTGTTAAGAGAGCCAGGCACAAAACCAAACAAGTCGCCTGACTCTCGGGTCAGACTACCCTCCCACCCTCCCTCTTCCACTGCCACCTTCTCAAGTTGAGATGGCCAGGATGGGGCCCAGGATCTGCTGCAGCCGCGGGGTGGCCGTCCCTGAGAGAGCAGCCCATCCAGGGCCCTGCCTAGACTCCCCGTGCTCAGCAAGGCACAGAGCACAGACAGGGCGCTTTCAAAGAAGAGACCCCCGAAGCAGGGAGGAGGAGGAGGAAGGAGGAGACGAGCAGAGAGCCGGCCAGAATCCCAGCTCCCCACTAGTGTCTCCTGCCTCTCGTGTGAAATCCAAGCTTCCCCCAAGAGGAGAGCAAATCGCCTTGAACCAGCTTAGAGCCGTTCTCCATCTAGCCAGTCCTGCCTGCTCAGAGCGGCAGCAATTTGAGGGTCTCAGCAGAGAACAAGTTTCCTCCTCCTCCTCCTCCTCCTCCTCCTCCTCCATCATCATCATCATCATCATCATCATCATCATCATCATCATCATCATCATCATCATCACAGAGATGCTCCTTTCTATGGGCAGAGTCCCTGTTTCCAATTTGCTTCAGGAAAGTTAAGATGCAAACACGCCTGAACTCAAATCTTCTCGCATCAGAGACTTTTTGTCCTAGAGGAGAGCAGATGCTCTCTGCACATGCTCACCCATTCTAGGCTCACTGTTTAAAATATCCCAAATAATTTATTTGGGGATGCTGCACTGTCTTTTACAAGATCCTTTTCGTTTCCAGACAGGCTTCCTCTCTCTGTCTCTCTCTCTGTGTCTCTGTCTCGCTCTTTCTCCCTCTCCCTCCAATGAATTTTCCACTCCTCTCCACTCTCCCAGGCTGTTTTTGGAAGTGTTGAGGGGTAAGAAGCCTCATGTGAAATCTGTGCATCGTTTCGACTGATGACAGCATTCCTGCAGCCCTGGATGCCTGCACACGGAGCCTGGCATGGTGTCGGACCGCCAACTCCCCCCCCATTTCAACTTCCTGCTGTATTTATAAATACGCCCTGACTGACAGCCGAGAGCCAAACAGCAGCTGAGAACTTTCTGCAGCAGATGGAAGCCGGCAGAAGCCCTGGCATGTCCCAAGTTCTGTCATCCAGGAGACTGCGGAGCGGGAAGGTGGCACGGTGGGTGGACGCCTTTCTGAGCCTGCCCGGGAGGGATGCCACCCAGAGTGCAGGCTGGCCAAGTGCTCAGGGCATGGGAGGGCATCGCAGGGGCTCTGAACCACAGGGTTACGAAGCCACTTGGGTTATGGACAGTGATTGTCTTCCCTGGCACAGATACAATTGCATGCCAACCTGTTCACTAGAGCCATTTTGCATCCTCCTCATTTCCTGCAGATCCAGAAGATCCCATTCTGGTGACCAAGGGGGGTTCCTTCAGAGGAGGGCAGGTCTTTATGTCCACTGCCTTTGTGGCAGAGGGGAGGGGTGGAGTGCCCCAGGCTGCAGCCCAAATGAGGCCCCATGAGGAAGAAGAGGCTTGGGGGAGCACAGAGGTGTGTGGTGGACCCCGCCCAAATAACAAAACAAGTAAGACAAAGAGCAACTGGCCTCTTCGGCTTCGAATCTCTTCAGGCAAGGAAGAGACCTGAACTGGCCGTTCAGAGACAGACACGTGCTCCAGTCAGTTGCCTCCCTTGGACTCGGCAGTACTGAGAATACAAGCCTTGCCAGAAATAAAACCTGCAAATTAAGCTCATGCTTCTCTCTTGCATCCCCCCCTCCCGTAGGTCAGAGTGGAAAGTGCCCCCATGTCTCATTCTCGCAAGAACCCTGCAAGGGAGAGCTAGGCTGAGGTGTGGAGCTGGCCCTCGGTCTCCTGGGGAAGGTCAAGGCTGAGGCCGGGAGGGAAACGGGGCGTCCTTTGCATTCAGCCCCTTGGCATTAATGGGGCAGGGACTCGGCCCTCTGTGCCCCTGGGGGACGGGAGTGTGGAGGGCGGGCACAGCAGCCGTTTTAGCCTCCCATTTTCAGAGCTTCACTTCTCCAGCTTTTGCAGAGCAACAACTAATGGGAAACAAATGTTGGAAAGCAGACAAAACTCGCAGCAGTTGGGACATATTATTTCGTCCTCCCCCCAATTCCCTTCCACACCCCAGCAATGTCCCTGCCTCTTTCCTCTGAGTCATCCCCAGGATGAACCAACCAGGGACAATTGCAGTTTTGCCCGGATGGAAGAGAGGGAAGCGACAGCTCGTCTCCTCTTGGGCTTCTTAATATGGGGAGGGCCCTTCTTTTCTTGCAGACCCCCCTCCACACCCTAGAGACAGACCCTCTTTCCAGAGCACCCTAAAGCTGCAGATCTGGGTTGAATTAAACTGGGATATGATGCTGTTCCTCTAAATTGGCCCGATGCAGGTCGAGGAAGGCTTGGTTCACACAACATTTAGGTCAGTTAAAAGACAGCATTTGCGTTCTGTGAGATTAATTCTGAATTTGGTTTGCAGGTATGGGTGTCTTAGCATACTGTGCAAATCTTGCCTGCCTGTCTACGTTGTAGCTCAGTGCAGAAAATGGGTCATCTCGGGGTGGTCTGAACACAGCCAGCGAGAAGGAAGTCATCAGGGGGGATCCCCTAAAAATCAAAAGGAAAGCACCCCAATGCTCATCCTGGCAACTACATTGGAACTCCACACCAGCTTAACTCACGGCCGGAGGAGAAGCTGCTCCTCTGGGCTCCTAGTTCCGAAGAGAGCAGGCCTGGGGAATGTCCTTCCCTGATCCTGAAAATCTGGGCCACCCAGAGGAAAGGATTTGGGCTCTCTATAAAATGCTGGGATTTGGGCAGGGGATAAAAGAGGGCTACAGAGATGGTGGATCTGACGGAACCTCCCAACCATTTTCTCCTCCCTACTGCGTGTCCAGCTTCGGCTGCTGCAATCCCCATCATGTTCCCCCAAAGCCCTCTGAACCTTAGGGAAATATTGGGCATTAAGTAATTATTCAAATACAGTTATGGCTCCAGAGTTCTCACTCAAGACTCAAACCATCGTATTTTGGACACATTCGTTCAAAGACCAGCCCCTTTGAGAAGTCCCTAGGGCCTACGACAACCAGCAGCAAAATGGATGGCCTGGTTATGCTGGTGATGGGGCCATCTTGGGGAGTTCTGAAGGACCAGGATGGGGACAGATCATCCTGGAGAACGTCCAGGTGGTTGACACTGACTTGAGGATGTCTCATCCATCAAGATGCCACCCTCTGCCCAGGAAGCCCCATGAGAAATTCTTCCTGTCTTACCAAGTGTCATCAGCTGAGGGTTCCAACCAGGAATGGGATCATGTCACACCTACAGTATTCAAATTTCCTGGGATCCCTAGACTAGAGAAACGAAAGGTAGGAAGCAACCTCACTCCTCATTTGTGTTAAGCTTTCTGCCAGAAGAGAACACTTTCTCCAGCAGCCAAAGAGAAACTTTTCACAAAACATCTGATAAAAGTCAAAGGGTCATTGATAAGGTGCCAGACATATCCAGTGCTCCTTCCTCCTCCTATTTTCTCCACAACAACAACCCGGTGAGGTGGGTTGGGCTGAGGGAGTGTGACTGGATCAAAGCCACCTAGCTGGATTTCATGCCTGAGGCAGGACTAGAACTCACCGTCTCCTGGGGTCTAGCCTGGTAGACCAAACATCCTTGCAGCCCTTTGGCCAGCCCCTCCCTCCTTCTGACCCGGGCGGGAGGGGGAGGAGGAAAGAGTTAGAGAGGTGATGGCATGCGATCTCAGCATCCTTTCCTGCTCTCCAAATGCAATCCAGATGCTGAGGAGGGGGGGGGAGAACTCGGTGCCTCCTTCCAAGGAAGGCTCTGCATTCCAGCCGTTCAGCTGCCACTGCCAAGAACAACTCCCCAGAAACTCACCAGGGATGGAGCCGCTCCATCTGGATCGTGTTAGGCCAGCCCTCGGCACTGGCAGCCAACTGGATATGAACTGCAGACCGCTCGCATGTGGGAAAAGACGGGGAAGGGGGCAGGGAGGGGGTCAAGCTTGTCTCCTTGGTCTTTCCCAGACAAGGCCTTCCTCTCCAAAACAAGGGGGCAGGACCCCGATCTTTCTCCCGGCTCTCCTCCCCTCATGCTAGGAAGGGCGTGTTGCGTCCTGCAACAACTCTGAGGAGGCTCTCCTGTGGATGCATTGGGCTTTGTGCACAGACAAATCTTTCAGGGGCCATCAATAGTTTTCAGGGAGGCAAACTAAGAGACAGAGATGGGGAAGGGGATGCAAGAATGGGGGGAGGCATTTTCCTCTCCTCTGAATGTACTGGTGGCAAGTCCGTAATAGAACAACAGGGTTGGAAGGGACCTTGGAGATCTTCTAGTCCAACTCCCTATTCGAGCAGGAGACCTACACAGGGGTATCCAACCTTGGAACTTTAAGACTTGTGGACTTCAACTCCCAGAATGCCCCAGCCAGTATTCCCCAGTCTTTACCTATACTAGGAAACCTGTAGGAGCACAATCAGATGCACAGTATCTGTCAAGGTTGGAGAATCTACTTTATCATGGCTGAATTAGCCAATTGGAGGCTGGCTGGGGAATTCTGGGAGTTGAAGTCTTAAAGTTAACAAGGTTGGACATCCTTACCTTATACCAGAGGTCCCCAACCTTTTGGGCACCAGGGACTGGTTCCATGGAAAAAGGTTTTTCCACAGACCGGAGAATGCGTGGTATTGTGTGCTTGTTTGTGCGGACCGGTTGCTGGCATGCCGCGGCCCGGTATCAGCCCATGGACCGGGGGTTGGGGATCCCTGTCCTATACCATTCTGGACAAATGACTGTCCAATCTCTTCTTAAAAACCTCCAGTATTGGAGCACCCACAACTTCTGAAGCCACCTTTCTTCCAATCTGAATTTTATTCCTCCTTCATGGCATCTCTGAAAAAGGGAATCGTGAGGTTTGGCATTTGGAAAACGTCAGTCTTTGAGAAGCAAAGTCCACAGGAGTTTTCTGTGGCTCCAAAATACAAGGCAGGAAGCAAAGAACCACGAAGGCTTCTGCCTTTTAATCAAATCCGTTCCTTGGAAAAGGTCCTCCCGACTTTCGGCTCCTCCAGTGTCCTGCAGTTGAAGGGCAGACACGCACAGGCCTCTTTCTTGCAGAAAGTGGGGGCTATTCTTTCCAGCCAGTGGCCTCCTCCTCCTCCTCCTCCTCCTCCTCCTCCTCCTCCCACACAGAGCTGCACTAAGCCGCCGGGTGGGAGTAGCCAGAAGGAGCGTTGCATGGTGCCCTTATTCCTTGCCGTTGCCGGAGGGAATGCAAAACTCAGAGGGCTATTAAGAAGTGTTCAGCATCCAAGGATTGGCACACAGCTTGACAGGAGTGATTCACTGCCTGCCGAGATGGAAAATCAGGGCGTTCAGGAGCAAAGGCTCGCATCTCGCCCCCTCCTCAATATTCATTAGTGCAGGATGCCGAGTCTTCCCAGGGCTCTTCAAGGACTCACGCGGCACACCTGAGACCAGCTAGCGTTCCCCTCAGCTGGGCTGCCGGCCATCTGCTCGGTGCCAGCAACCTGCCAAGCTCGTCTTGCAGCCTCCGTTGCTCCATCTTGCTTCTCCTCCAAGGCAGCCAGGAGGCCAAGAAAGCTGAAGGACCAGGATCGGTGCCCTTCTCCCCCTGAAGGAGAACCGGCGCTTGCTGGCCAAAAAAGCTGCTGCTGTCACCAGGGTGCTCCCCATCTGCACACACACCGATCCACACATGCCCATCTCCGAGGGTTGGAGCAGTCAGGAAAAGGCAGAGGATGCTTTGCAAAATGTAGCATTTTCAAATTCTGGTAGGATAGGAGACCTGACGCCACCTTGACCAACCCCAGGCACTAGAGAGGGGGCATTATAAACAGGGCTCACTGGCTTAATCTGGTAACGAGGAATTCTTTTTTCCCCTGGTGATTTCTCCAGTCTTGAAAACAGAACTCCATCTAACTTTAAGTGCTGTCTTGGCACCCAGCTTGCTTTTGAAGGTGCCCGTTTCCCTTCTCCAGGACCTCAGCAAGGGAGGAAAGAAACCCCCACCCCCACAAGGCTGTTGCGGTCCAGGGACGTCCTCTGCATTGTTAAATCCTGCCACTACAGGGCAAAGATGTATTTGCATGCCGGGTTTCAGTTTGGCTTCCCTGCAACCTGCTCAGTTCATGCTGCCCACTAGCAAAGAAGGTGACCTCAGGTTTAGATGACTTCATGAACGCCAGGAGGAAAAAGGAGGCCAAGGAGTCTAGGTGGGACTCCTGCACTGTTAGGGAATCTAAAGCAACACATTTAAAGTGAATTACACTACAGAAATCCCAATCTTCCTTCCAGACAAATTACTCATTTCTCCACCTATCATCTATCAGAAAACATCTTCTGGGCAGCCAAGGATGATTGTTACCACCCCACGCTACTAAACGAAGCAACAACAGATGGAAACTAATCAAGGAGAGAAGCGACATAGAACTAAGAAGAAATTTCTTGACAGTGAGAACAATTAACCAGTTGTGGGTGCTCCGTCAATGGAGGTTTTCAGGAAGAGACTGGACAACCATTTGTCTGAAATGGAATAGAGTAGTTCAACTCATCAGTCTGCACAAATTTTGAAGGATCCACTTCAACAAAATTTCAAGGTAGTGTTTTCCCACAAAGGGCAATGTTGTGAGTGGCTCCTTTGACTTCATGGGTACGTCTCTACTCAGCCTCCCCACCTCATCCTGTTTTGTACAGAAGTTCTCACAAAAGTGTATTTGTGACTGATGGAAAACTTGTATCCCCAGCTCCATCTCTCTCTCTCTCTCTCTCTCTCTCTCTCTCCCTCCCTCCCTCTCTCCCTCTTTCTCTTCTTCTACTAGTCAGTGGGGTTAAGAAGCTGGCTGTTTTGCAAGGCTCTCTCTCTAGAAAATGTGCTTGTCTTGCTGCAAATGGCGAATTCCCCAAGTTACAACAAGAATCTCAGGGCTGCCCTTGAGGCCTCTTCACACGGTAGGAAAAGACGTGAGACAATTTGGAAACAGAGCAGATTGTGGGAAGAGTTCCAAGGCATTTCTGACTAGGCTTGAAATACCGACTGTGTTCACACACACTCAATACCCTGACCTCTCCTGGGTTCATAGCAGATAGTGAACCAGAAATGATCAAACAGGAGAGGTTCAGACAACATCCATTGCTACAGGAATCTAGCCAAACATTAACCAGCTCTCATACTTGGTGCAAAAGTAGCAGATTGATGAGCTTTTAAATAACCTAGTTAAGACTGGGGAGTCCTTGATGCTCCCTGAGCTTGCTGGTTGACTTGCAGATGTTTCGTTACCCAACTAGGGAACATCATCAGAGCCACTTGAGTTAAGATATTCCCTAGTTGGGTAATGAAATGTCTGTAAGCAAACAAACAACCCAGCTCAGAGAGCACCAAGGACTCCATAATTCAACCTGGAGCTACAGGTATGCTCAGATGCCTTCCTGGCAAATCTTTTCCATCCTGGCTACGCCAGCATACCCCTGGCCTAAGGGACCCCCCACAAGCTTCTGCCTTTTGCCCAGGTGTGGAAAGAGGTCCAACAGAGGCAAAGGAACTGGGAGAACAGCTGGAAGACGAGGAACCGGCTGAGGGCCCAGCCTGGGCCCCATGACCCCCAGGGACTTCTCCCCGAGCCCCCTTCAGAGAGGGAGAGGGGAGCTGGGAATGCATGCTGATTCTGCTGGACTTGGAAGGTGGGGGGAGAGGAACCCCTCTGTTTTACAAGCCTTCGTTCACTATTGTTTATATAAACAGGTAAATTGTTTCGTATCTCAATTAAAAACATCTGCCACATAAATGAATACCAATTAACTCATCCTGTTTTTAATTACTCTGTTAATTACATACAGGCAGCAGCCAGGATGGCATGGGAATAAGGGAAGTAGGCACGCAAAAGAAGCCTGCCCCCCCCACCTCCTGGCATGCCCAGAGAAACAAGGTTGCTGTTGGCTCTGGTCTAGAATGTGCCCAGACCCCCTGATGGATGGAGGGGTGGGGGGCTCCCTGCCTTCCTCAGGCCCTGCAGGGAGAGCACTTTGCAGATGCTCAGAAAACTCGGCTTCCGCTGAACAGGCCAGGCTTTGACTGCGGTCCCTGTGGGCGGTTCATGTTTCCAACCTCAAATGACCCAAAATCCCGACTGTGATACAGGAAGTCCTCAACTTACACACCATTTGTTTAGCAACCATTCAAAGTTACAACAGCATTAAAAAAAAAAGTGGCTTATGAACAGTCCTCACATTTACAACCACTGCACATCGTCATGGTCAGAATTTGGGCACTTGGTAACCAGCACGTATTTTACGACTGTTGCAGCCCCCTGAGGTCTTCTGGGACCTTCTCAGTCATCTTTCCCACAAGCAAAGTCAGCAGAAAGCTGGATTTGCTTAACAACACGATTTACTTAATAACTGCCGTTATTCGCTTAACAACCAAGGCAAAACTGAGTGTAGAATCAGGCGTAACTCGCTTAGCTTTGCTGAGCAATGGCAGTTCTGGTCCCGACTACCGTCTTAAGCCGAGGACTGCCTGCATTGCCCGAGGGCTGTGCACGTAGGAGGAGGGCCAACCAGGAAGGAGCAACCCAGGAAGATGTTCAGAGGCCACCTGGATGCCCAGAAGCTGTTGCATCTCCTCCAGCTGAACTGGACACATGGGCACCTTATGCACACAGGGCATCGTGGACGTGGCGTCCCAGGCAGGGATTTCCTAGAGTCCCCCATCCACAGAATATCCAGGGCCAACCCTGCTTGGTTCTGACTGTCTTCCAGGCGTTTTCCTGCACGGCTGATCTGTCTGCCTACTTCTGGGAGGTGCTGGGAGGTGGATGCCCAGTGATTGGCAATGCCAGGCAGTGGCACCCAGTTACTCCCAGACTACGAGCCCCTCATCGCCTGCCCAAAGCCCTTGGCAGCTCTCCCATCTTTGCCTCCCTAGGAATGCCTGCCTGCTCACCTAAGGCACATCACCCATCATCCAGAGTCCCATAATCCACCAGCCACAGCCAGAATTCCTTCATGCTGGCCGCCATTAAACCCTCCCCCACTTCACCCTACTCCTGTTTCCCATATCTGGGCAATGCAGCTCCTGGGACTTTTCCAGACCCGTTAACCATGCTGTGGATGCAGCCCCTGTGCTTATTTATAGAAAGGAAATGGGGAATAGCAAGAAGAGAAAATGGATTCAGATTCCCCTGTTTATGTGTATCTTTGGATGCTTGTTTGTTTCATCAGTGTATTGGCCTGCCAGGTTAGCAGTGGCAACCTTGAGTGACCCATAAAAAGAGAAAACAGGGGAAGAAATAATGTTTTTTTCTCTTTTTTGCAATGGTAGAGCTTGGAGACCAACTGAGGAAGAGGAGGAAAAAGAGAATCCATAAAGGATCAAGAGATCCTGCATACTCCACGGCAGTCTACCTTTAAGGATCATCCAGCTGCTTGTGTGTGGGGGGGGGATTCACCAGGCCTGCTCAAAGGAGGCCATCCTGGCCCTTCTCAAGCACATACACAAAGCCCATACACACCCTGCGTTTAGCTCTGGGGGACTGGATTCCCCTCTCTTCTCTTCCTGCCTCCTGCTTCCCGGTGGTGGGAACGGTTCCAAGCGAGCAGATGGAGCAAGCTGGGCCGAGTGTAAGAAGCAGAGCTGGGGGAGGCAGAGAAAGCGAGACTAGGACATTGCCATAGCAATTCCTAGCCGGGGTAAAAGGGACCTTCATGCTGCCTGCCTGGAAAGTCAAGCTTGGCCAACCTCCTTGTACTTTCCTGCACCTAAAAAATCTGCTTCAGGGTCACCAAGAGCATCACAAAGAACCGGCTTTCTTTGGATGGGGAGGGGGTCGAAGAGGTGCCTCTGTACATGCAAACACAGAGAGACTCGTTTCCCTGCACGTAAAGCAGGGGTGTCCAACCTTAGCCACTTTAAGACCTGTGGACTCCAACTCCCAGAATTCCCCAGCCAGCATTGCTATCTGGGGAATTCTGGGAGTTGAAGGCCACAACACTTAAAAGTTGCCAAGGTTGCATAGGACATACATAGGAACTCAATCTCTCCCCACTTCCCAGCTGCACCCCCTCCCCCCAGAGAAACAAACTTCTCCCAGGACCTGACCTCTCCCGCAGCCCTTGCATCCCGGAACAAGACGTCTGCTTACGCTGCCTTCAGCTGCTCACCCAGCCCCAATCTAAGCAGGAGGGGCTGCATCAGCACCAGGATCCCAACACACACACACACTCTCTCTCCCCCTCTCCCTCTCCCTCCCTCCCTCCCTTCACTGGCTGCGACAGCTAACAAAGCCAGGGCCTCATTCTGTGTGCCACTTGCTCTCCAGCCCACTAAGAGGTGCTCATGTTGTGCTAATCGCACATCTCGGTTTTCGGCAGCTGAGAGCATGGCTGGATGGGCTGAGGATGAGCAGCTGGACCTTTGTACCTCCAGGAGAGGCAGCCGGCTCCACCCTCTTGTGGGACGTGCCCAGGCGATGGGAGACCGGGAGCTGGGCAGCCTCCTTTCAGAACCGATGGGTAGCCGTGGGCGCCTTGCTGACTTTTGCCCTGGTGAGGATACAGCTTCAAGCCCACCTCTTTAAGGCTGCTGGGCACTTGGGCCCCCGAGCCTCCTCTTCCTTGGCCGCCAAGAGTGATGTCCTGCCTGGCCTCGGAGAAGCTGCAGGGCCCCAAATAGACCCCACCAATAGCTCTGAGCCATCAAGGAGGCTGTGGGGGGGGGAAACTCCTGGGGCAGACCATCTCCCCAATGAAACAGCAAAGCCCCCTGGAAGGGAGCGCAGGACCTTGGCTTCCATCTATGCCAGCTACTAGTCCTCATGGAGCCAGAGGAAGAACATAATGTTGGTGCCCAAGCCAGGCGTGAGGATCCTGGTCCATGGAGGATGCCACCCTTGAAAGGGTTTGCAAAACTCCATCACACAGCAGGTGTTGCAAAGCGGCATGACAGAGTTCTCTGCACAAATTAAGCATGGGACAAATTCAGAGTGGCTCCATTCACACAACCAAGAAAAGCCTTTCCCTGAGCAAGAGCCACGGTGAGTCCTCCTTTGGGAACTGTTTGGCCGATCACTTTCTACACGAGGTTGCCTGACGATGGAACAAAGAAAAGGAAGGATGCACATGACCCCCAACTCAGGCAGTCCCCCCAGCCCAAGGCCTGAGAGAGGCAGCCAAGTTCTGAAAGACCTTTTCAACCTGGACGTCAGATGAGTCTGGAGAATGTCTGCAGACCGAAGGCCCTTAGCTCCAAGCCAAGCAGGGCTCTGCCTCTCGTGGGGTCTCCAAAATGCCACCCACCACACCCTCCACACATGCTCCTGGCTGCAGCTGGGTGTTCTACACTTTAGCCCTTTCCCTGCCCCAAGTGCAGCCAGGTCAACAAGCCAAAGCAAAGCTCTCCTTTAGAAATCCGGCTCTGAGCAACAGGCCAGCTTCTCCGTTTCTCCAGCAACTCTGTCTTTGCTTTGCCACGGCCCAAACCGCGCCCGGTCGGTCCCCTGTCTGGCTAGGGGAGACGGAAAGGAGCAAAGCCAGGCTTTGTCCAGCAGGTGGGGTGGGTGGTGGGTGGGGGGGGGATGAGACTGAAGGCAGGACCAGGGACGTGGCTTCTCAGATGCAACCAAGTTTGTCCTTCGTTTGGTCACAATCCAGATAAGCTTAGCTAGTTTCTCGACCCCCTGACTTCACACACATCCAAAACAGTAAAGTGAATTTTGACTTAGCATGTTGTGCATATGCATTGTGGTTTATTCAACAATTCATTCATAAACAGGGCACAGTTTGGGGTGATGTTTAAATACAGTTCTGCCCTTTACTGCCGACTGCGGAGAATTTGAGAGCACTTTTCCAGGGAGAATCAACTTATTGTTTGCAGTACAGGTGATCCTCTTGGCTTAATGAGACCAGAATTAAGAGAAGTCACGCAATTTCACAACCTCTTTTGCTGTTAAGCAAATCACTGCAATTGTTAAGCGAATCAGGAGATCATTAAGAGAGTCTTTCTTCCCCCACAGACTTTGCTTATCAGAAGCTGGCTGGGAAGCTCACCAATGGCGGTCCCAGAGCCCCGGGCCGCTCAACTGTCATGAATACACGCATCCAGATCTATCACTACATCTCCCATAGTTCCCAGGCAAGGCAAAGCCTAGGAATTTGGGGAGTGGTAGTCTTAACATGTAGGAAAGTACCTGATTGGACAGAAAACTATAAATGACCATAAACAATAAAGTCTTTGCCCAGGAATTCCATCTAAAGCTTTAAGCAAAAAATTTTCCCTGTCCTTCCTCTCTTACCCTTCTTAACTTCTGCTCACATGAGTAAATATCCTTTCTGAAGCTCTCTCATTTGCAAATGGTTGCTATTAACAAAACTATCTCCAGTGCTAACTAACCAAGCTTTAAAGCTTAAACAGGGGTGTCCAACCAACCTTGGCAACTTTAAGACTTGTGGACTTCAACTCTGGCTGGAGAATTCTGGGAATTGATGTCCACAGGTCTTAAAGTTGCCAAGGTTGGACATCTCTGGTTTAAACCTTGCATTGAAAAGCCATCCACGCTGCTATTAGAGGAGCTGCACATGACGGGAGGGCACAGATTCCCAGGCAAATCCTGTTTCACACACAAGGGCCTCCGTCTCTTGCTTCCTCCCCCGGCAAAAAGCGCTCCGCTCTGCTAGATTGCAGCCCCGGCTTCTCCATCTGCTTGGAAAGTCAAGAGGCTGTCAAAATGCCAGGATGAGTCTCAGCGCCCTACAAGAGACCGAGCCCTGGTGAGGAACGAGAGCCCTGGGTGTTCACAGGCCTTCTGCACCACCCTCGCCTCCACCAGCCAAAAGAAGCCAGGGAGACGAGATGCCTGGATAAGCATCATTGGCTTAAGAACGTCCAGCACCTAATTCAGCAAAAGCAAACTGCATTTGAAAGAGTCAGTTTGGTCTTGGGGGTGGGGAAGGCACCAGGCAAGAAACTGGGGGACGGTGAATTCTAGTCTCCCCTTGGCCATGAAAGCCAGCTAGGTGACTTTGGGCCAGTCCCTCTCTCTCTCAAGCCAACTCACCTCACAGGGTTGTCGTTGTGAGGAAAAATAGGAGGAGGAATTTGTGATGGATATGTTCGCTGCCTTGGGTTATTTGTAAAAATCATAAAGGCGGGATACAGATAAATAAATAAATAAACCAATTAATTAATTAATTAATGTCCTGCACTGAAACCAACGGGCACCTTCCTGCCACTGATCAGTGGGACGTCAGCCTCACTGTCTTGATCCGGATGAAAGCTGCAAATACTTACTTCGGGGCAGGCGAAGGAAAGAGGCAAATACTGTAGTGCTATTAAACTCCAACAAGAAGTTTGTGGTGTCTCCATGACCCCGAATTGCAATTCTCGGGCTTTTAGGGGATGTTGTGCTGTGTTGATCCCAGGATTTCCAGCTACATTTGCAAAACGTTTGGCTTAGTTGGGAGGGGCCACGTGGTCCCCGAGACGATGTTGACAGTCCCACTGCTGATGGGGGGCAGATCCCAAAGTGGCAGGACTGGTCAGTGCTTCCTTCCCTGCCCAGAAGGGATTCAGTCTAAATGTGGGGCTCCTGGGCAGCGCCCCGGCAGGGAGTTCGGTCCTCCAAGGGAAGGAAAGGGGAGGGGCTGGTTTTGCAGGTCTTGGGGAGAGAGGAGGAGGAGGAGGAGGAGGAGGAGGAGATTCCTAGGTTGCACTGCATGACAAGTCCAGTGCAACAATCCAGTTTCCTAACTCAGCACAACGCAATGAGTCATCAATTAACCCTAGAGCCGGGTACATAGTAGACCATGCCCTGGGTAACTATCCGGCTTTGCATCAGATGTGAGAATGACCTTGCTTTTTATTTATCTAAAACTCCTTCCTTCTCTTTTCCCCAGAACAACAACAACAACCCTGTGAGGTAGGCTGAGCTAAGAAGGAGTGACTGACCCAAAGTCACCCAGCTGGCTTTCATACCTAAGGCGACACTAGAACTCACTGCCTCCTGGTTTCTAGCCTGGTGTCAAACTGGCTCTAAGGGTCTCTGAGTTGAAGACAGGTGCCCTCTGCAGATCCACAACCATTCCCTCACAAACACACTGAGGACCAGCTTTTCGCTTCACTGGCTCATTCCCCCCGTCGGCACAATTTTTCAGCCAAAGCTCTTTTGTGGGTCTCCTGGCTGCTTTACCATCAGAAAGACTCAGCCGAGTTGCACCCAAGGTAAGAATAATAAAGAAAAAGGCCCATCTGAGCATGGGCAAAGGGATTTTCTCTTTCCCCCCCCCCAAGCCCATCTGCTTCTGCTAGGAGCCCCGGCCAATCTGTCCACCTGGGATTTGGGGGTGGGAGAGCAGCCATTCCACCAGGCAGGAGCCCCAGAGCTGCCCTCTTTGGGAAGGAAAGACAAGGAAGTGCAGGGACCCACCACACACCCGCTCACCAGTCTCCCCCCCCCCAGCAAATTGATTTATGGCTCCTGCCAAGCCTTAATCGCAAAGGTCTATCTTGCTCACGCTCAATAGAGTTTTTTCATTGATGTTGCTCTCACAGCTCGTGCCTGGTTTCTGAAATGAGGGGTGGTCCAGGGCTTTAGAGGAAGACCATGACCCTTCCTCCCTTGCACCCAGATATCATCCCCAGGTGAATCTAGGCGCTGACAGGAGGAATCGAAGGCACATCGAACCAGTTGTTGCAACTCCCATCAGAGACTGGCTTGGCCCGGTAAAGGCATCGTGAAAACCCGGCTCTTAGCACCCCTTGGCTGGGTAGCCTCTCAGCCTTCTCCTGAAAATTACACTCTGGACTTGACTGGGATCAGCAGCTCCCAAAAGAGTAGGAGGCCAGCCAAATGAAGCAACATCCTTGGAAAGTTGCTGGCAGAACCACCGTATATGTGAATGGGAGACGTAACAGAGCTTCCCCTTTCAGAGGAGAAGAGCGGCTGGCTATTCTGTTCAAGGTTTTGGTCAAGGGCTGAGTTCACACATCACACAAAGTCAGTATTTGATCTGTTAGTTGGGATTTAACCTGTTTTAGAAGCCCCGCAATTCTAGCTTGGTAAACACGGTCTGTAGTTGCATGCCTGCACAAATGTATCCTGAAATAACCAGAGTTGGAGCAGGAACCGAAGGCAGCCCAGAGACTCAGTGGGACAATCACCAGTATATCTGTAGGGGGAGCAAAGCTGTGGGGCAGGAACCGGCGGCTGCTTAACTTGTCAGCTAAAACCAAGAGAACAACCAAGGACCCCTGGGGGGGAGGGGGAGGAATATCCCATTATTTAAACCCAACTGCACCAACCTCTATCAATGCTCTGATTTCTGGGTGCCCCGGGGCTTCCTTCAATTCTGCAAAAAAGCCACTGTTGTCTCCACCTCCTAGTGGGACCCTTCCTCAGAAGAGGCTCAGCTGAAGAAGGAAGCAGTTTTGCTTCGGAGTTAAGCTGGCTGCTGGGACGCTCTTACAGCCACTCTTACAGCCACGTCCCCCTCCGAGCCTGGCCCGGGAGGATTTGCTCAGGGGAGAAGCAGAATAGCCTCAAGACCCGCGGGAGCGGAAGGTCCAGGCCAACCTCTCACTGTCTCATCCCCCAGTCATACCCTTGAAGGTCCTCAGAAAACCTCCCCGGATCTCCCTGGGCTGGGGGGGGGGAGGGCGGAGGACCGTGAAAAGCCCTTCTACCCGGCCTCTCCGGGTGGGAGGCGGCGTTGCAAAGGGGCAGACAAAGGCGAGCCATCGGAGGTGGGGGACAGACGAGTCTTTCCCGGACCGGCGGGGTCCCTCCAAGTTCCTGGCTACTCTTCGCTCGCAGCTAGCCCCTAGCAGCGCTCCCCGCGCTCCGCTCAGAAGGCGCGCTTGGAGACAGCTTTGCGCCCGGGCGGCTCTCCCCCGCTGGACGGCGCCGCCTTGCCGGGAGCCCGGAGACCGCAAAGGAACGGCGGGCGGGCGGGCGGGCGGGGGGCGGACAGGCACGGTCTTCTACCACGCCACAAGCACCGAGACGGGCACTTGGGAAGTGAAGCGAGCAGCCCGTCGAGGCTCCGATCGTGCTCGGGACAACGGCCGTCCGGGAGCGGGAGCGGGAAGGGATAACCCGCCTCTGCCTGCCTCGCCCCGGGGCTCCTCCGTTGTCTGAAGCCCTCCACGCGGAGGGCGCGCGGGGCTCCCGCTTTTGTTCGGAAGTGGGACTCGCCCGCCCGGGGATGCTTCGGGGAGGGGGCGACCCTCGGGCGGCTGCTGGGGGCGGCGAAGGGTCGTCGGAGCTCTCAAGCCCGGACGGAGGGGGGAGTGAGGGAGGCGACCGGAGCACTTACCGTCCGGGGACCGCTGGCGAGGCGAGGTAACTATCCAAGAAGCGGCGGCGCGTAATCCACAAGCGGCGGGCGAGTGGAGCCGTCCAAGTCCAGGCGGGAGCCGAGCGCCCCAGCGGGCGGGCGGTCCGGTTTCTCGGCTCGCTGCCTCGGCGGCTCCCGGG
>NW_015386423.1:485345-532941 GCF_001527695.2 Protobothrops mucrosquamatus
CCCGCCCCGCCCCCGGTGGCGGCTCCGCGCCGCTCGGCCTCTTTGCTGGCGGCGGGCCGGGGTCTCCGGCGAAGACTGCGGTGCCGCTCTTCCTCCCACGCCGCTCGGCCGCCTGGCTAGTGATGCCCGCTCTCTGCCCGCTTTCCGCTCGGACTCACTCGGTTCTCCGGAGGCTGCGAGGTCAAATCTAACCCTACGCCCGCCTGTGCTGGGTCGGGCTCCCTTTAGCCCCCGTTAGCTAAGGGAGCTTCAGGTTGGCCGCATTTACTCCCAGGCCACTGAAAAGCACTCGGTACAGGCTCAGAAACCCGCTGTCCCAGGCAGAAGGAAGGGCGCCCATGGGCGTCTCTCATTTTCCAGTTGGTCCTGTCGGTGACCGATGGGCCAGCTGAGGGGGTCCTCTGGGGGCAGTCCTTTGCTGTCGAATCTAGCTCAGAGTGTGTCCAAGCTAGGGAAGGGGGTGATGGGGCTGAAGGCAGGAAGACGTTGCCCCCTGTGAAAACCGGTGGAGGGATGAGAAGTTTTGTTCTATCTCTAACACCCAGGACCGTGGATGGATGGATGGATCGATGGACGGATGAAGGACCTGGATGCCTTTTTTAAACAATTCAGAGCTAACTAGTGAATTTGATGCCATGGATGCTGTCAGTGGCTTGGATGCCTTTAAGGGACTGAGCAAACTTGAAGAAAATCAGACACACACACCCCACCAGCTTGTAGCCTTGAAGGCCACCTGCTTCCTCCTGAATCCCAGCTAGCAGATCCCTGGGGAGGACAGCCTCCCCCCTCCCCCGCCGTGTGGGTGAGCCTCCAGATGTCTCTGAATGGCCACAGAATGCTGGCTGAGCCACCCTTGGCCCAGATAATGACAGAGCACCAATGACATCTTGGCCCCATGGACAGTGACCTCCGGGTGCAGGAGGGACGGGTAACTCCATGAGCCAGATGGGCAGTGAAGAAGTTGGATATATAAGTAAAACTTTCTCATAGCTCTCCTCCTTAGAGGTTCTTGGCTGCAGCCTTGGCTGTCAGGATCGCTCTGCTGGGGTTCTCATCCTAACAGTCCTTCTTGTACCCGGTGCAAAAGTGGGATTTTCTGCATGCTCACAGGACCTGTCAATCCAACTGCTTCCCAATTCAAATTGACCACTAAGTCCATTTCTAGGTGGACGTAAGGAAGAATCAGATAATAATCACATACTATAGTTTCACACAATCTCCCTCCCTCCTCCCTCCATATTAAGTATCCCCCCAGCATTGGTGGGGTATAGCAAAATGTCAAATGCTGCCTCAGTTTCCCTTTAAGACCTGCCCAACAGCAGATCAAGCAGCAGCTGATGGTCAAGGCTGTCCTGCCAGAGGCCTCGGTGCATTGCTCCCCTTTGGGCCTGGCGAGGCCAGGCAAGGAGGGCTGTGGCAGACGAGGTCCAGGGCTCAAACAATAACAAGGAAGGCATTTTATCGCCGGCTGCTGCTGGTCATTGGAAAGCAGTTGTGATGCTGCTCAGCAGCAGATAAAACCGGGCGGACCTGTCTGGCACTGCCTGGGAAGCAGGGCTGGGGGCATCCCCCCTCTGCGGCTTGCATCGCACCGATAGGCATGCGTCTGATTGCACCGAGGAGAGAGAGAGAGAGGAGAAGGGCACCCCGTATTGTCCTGCAAGGGAGCAAGTGGCTTAGCTCGCAATCGATATCTCCGGATACAGAGGTCTCCCGCCATGCTGTCAGCTGCATCGACCAGGCAGAGGATGACAAAAGAGCTTTGTCAAGTGCAGAAAAGCAGTGCCTCCTGTTGCAGTGTTAGCCCGAGAGATTCGGGTCTGTCTTTGCCAGGCTCCCCAACATCACCTGGGGTGGAAGTCCCTGGCTGTGTCCCAGATAAACCTCCACACAACTGACATCTTCCACAGTCCTGATTAAGGATAGGTTTACAGGCTTCCTTTCTCTCCCCCCACCCCTCGGTGCCCCCAGAATGTCAGTGTGGATTGCCCAGGTCTTTCTTCTCCCTGATTTCTGCACGCAGGGTGTAATTTCAGCCTATTGAAGTCATAATTTACCACTGGGAGAAATAAGGGTCTGTTGTCGCTGGTTTTGTTCGGCGAGCTGCATTGGAATGTTAAATGCAAGACACACCACTTCAGCGCAATTGCAATCTAACCACAGTTTTTCGCCGAGGGGCTAACAGGCTTTTTTGCTTGCCAAGCAGTTACATTGTGCAAGAGGATGACAAGCGTTCTTCCCAGGAGCCCCTGCAGCCGAGCTCATGAGGGGAGGGGGGAGCTAGGCAGGCGGGGTCCCTGGGATGATTTGCGGCTGTGCTTCATCCAAGAGTTTTCCCAGATTCCCTTTGAGCAGGCGTCTCTACCTTGGCCACTTGAAGATGGATTTCAACTCCCAGAATTCCCCAGCCAGCCAAGCCCACCCATTTTCAAGTAGAGAAACCTTGGCTTGCCTTAGACCAGGGGTAGGCAACCTTGGCTCTTTTATGACTCGTGGACTTCAACTCCCAGAATTCCTGAGCCAGCACTGGGAGTTGAAGTCCACGAGTCATAAAAGAGCCAAGGTTGCCTACCCCTGCCTTAGACCCTACCAGCAACCTGCTCTTACTGGTGAACTGGGCTTCAAGTCCCTACAGAGCACCAGAAGCATACAGGTAAGTCCTTGACTTACGATCACAGTTAAGCCCAAAATTTCTGTTGCTAAGCAAGACAGTTGTTAAATGAATTTTGCCCCAGTTTATGGCTTTTCTTGCTACAGTTGTTAAGTGAACCATTGCGGTTGTTAAATTAATAACCCGGTTGTTAAGTGAATCTGGCTTCCCCATTGACTTTGCTTGTCAGAAAGTCACAAAAGTGGATCACATGACCCCAGGGGACATTGCAACGGTCATAAATATGAGCCAGCTGCCAACCATCCGAATTTTGATCACATGACCGTGGGGATGCTGCAACGGTCGTGTGAAAAACAGCCATAAGTCACTTTTTTCAGTGCTGTTGTAACTTCGAACGGTCACTAAGCCAACCGTTGTAAGTCAAGGACTGCCTGTATTTCTTTGTGCTCTTTCTACAAACCAAATGTGCTTCAGGGCCAGTTAGGGCAAATAAATGCTCCGAGGCAAAGCTGCATAGCTAGCAGAACGAGATGTTTTCCTCCACCCCATGGCATCTTCCCAGAACCAGGGTGGAGAAAAAGCTTTTAGTGACAACACTTCTTCCCTGCATCCTCACTGAACCCTCGGAGGCATTCCTGGCAGTGGCCCCCAGCTGGGAAATGCTGCCTCTCACTTGGGATGAGGCAGGACCCACTAAGAACATCCAGGTTTGAGTTGCTGCTTTGGCCTCTAAAGAGCTGGGGAGCGCAAGGTTTTAAGGGTCCCGGATGTCACGAACTGCTGTTTTCTGCAGATATAAGCTGGTGAGATTGGAAAAGCTTTTTAAAAAGCAGGGACTCGGCACCCTTCTCCCTGCCTGCCTGCCTGCCTGCCTGCCTGCCTGCCAGCCAGCCAGCCAGCCAGCCAGTGTGAGCCTTTCTCAGCCTTCATGGAACCGTCGGTTCCCAGAGGGATAGAGAGGAGTTGATCCACCCAGGGGAGAAATGTTCTTTGTGGGGCCCTAATGCATTCTTTGACGCTCTTCCATTAGTCTGGAAAGAAAATAAGAACAATCGCAAGCATGCGGGCTGGGTCTCACGGCCAGCAACGGTGGGGGGAAAAAGCTGGAGACTTTGTAGTCCCCATTGCCTGCACTAAGATCATCTCCTACTTGGGGCAGGACCAGACCCCCAAAGAAAAGCTCCTGGGAGCTGAGTTGGGAGGTCCAGGCAAGCAAGGTTTGATCCCTCACCTGCTTAAAAACATTTTATGCAAGAAGTGACTGGACAAGCAGCAGGACAGAGCAAAATGTGGAGCTCAGGCAGTTGGAACCATCTGATTATCCTTCCTACAGCAAAGCTAAGGGGATGCTGAGGGCCTTTCCAAAGTGACGTGATCTCAGTTTTGAGGCAAGATGGCCGGTGGGGCTAAGTATGTCACCTGTCCGAGGGGGCTGGTCTGCGTAGCTCTCCTCGTAAGGGCTGAGGGTTGGCAGTCCACGCAGTTCACGGTGTTAGGCAACCCTAAAGACTTATTCATTTTATTTTTTTATACTTAACCTCTTTGGCCACCCATCTCAACCCAGGGTCTCTGGGGCAGTGAACAAGACACAGAGAGCAATACACAGTCGATGCTTTTGGCTTCTACCTCCTTCCCAGCATCCATCCTTGCTCCTACCAGCTAAGCTTTCCTCATCAGTTTCCCCCAACATTTGAGGGGGCTGAGTTCATATTGTGTGAGGAACCTGAGAGCTGCCCCTGCTGCCCTTCTCATAGATCAGGGGCCTCCAAATTTGGCAACGTCATAGCCAGTTGGTTCCATCTCTGGCTATCGGGGGCGAGTCATTAGCCCCCGCGGAGAGGGCTCGCAACCTGGGCGTCCTCCTGGATGCTCGGCTGTCTTTAGACGATCATGTGACGGCCGTGGCCAGGGGGGCTTTTCATCAGGCTCTCCTGATACGCCAGTTGCGCCCCTTTCTGGATCGGGACGCCCTACGCACAGTCACTCAAGCCCTCGTTGTTTCCCGCCTGGACTATTGCAATGCTCTCTACATGGGGCTCCCCTTGAGGTGCACCCGGAGGCTCCAGCTAATTCAGAATGCGGCTGCGCGGGGGATTTTGGGGGCCTCTAGATGCTCCCATGTAACACCTCTCCTGCGCGAGCTGCACTGGCTGCCTGTGGCCTTCCGGGTGCGCTTCAAGGTGTTAGTAACAACTTTTAAAGCACTCCATGGCACTGGACCTAGGTATTTGCAAGACCGCCTCCTACCAAACACCTCCCTTCGACCAGTCCGCTCCCACAGAGACGGCCTCCTTAGAGTGCCGTCGGCCAGACAATGCCGGCTGGCGACCCCCAGGGGGAGAGCCTTCTCTGTGGCAGCTCCTGCCCTCTGGAATGACCTACCCCCCGACCTACGTACAGTTGCAGACCTGCGCCTTTTTCGCCGAGCCCTGAAGGCCCATCTATTCCGTGCGGCCGACCTGGCGTAGTTTGATTATGTTTCAGTGGGGGGGTTTTGTATGGGTGTGTTTTTAGAACAGGCCTGTTATTTAATTCGATTTTAAAACAGAAACTATTTATTTATTATCGTGGTTTTTAGTATCGCCTGTTCACCGCCCTGAGTCCCGCAAGGGAGATAGGGCGGTATATAAATTTAATAAATAAATAAATAAATAAAAACTAGAGACTTGTGGACTTCAACTCCCAGAATCCTTCAGCCAGCATGGACCAACTCCCAGAATTGTGGACTTTTGGACTTCAACTCCCAAAATGGTTGAGTTAGTGCCTTAAGACACCACCCGGTTTAAGGAAACATCTGCAGATGCTTCTAGGGAAGACCTGAAGTGATCAGGGAAGACAGCCTCCGGGATTGGGAGTCCTTGGCACCAAATCACCAGCATCACAGCCACATCCTTCAGTGCCGTTTGATGGCAGAGACAGGGCCTAACCCTGTGGGGAAGGAAGCTGGGTGGGAACTGGGGCATCTTCTGTTTCTTCTCCACCTGCAAGGTCCCGATATGGAAAAGCTGTTTGGGGCAGGACGAAAGGAAGCCCTCCAGCTGCTCCCTCGGCTGGGTCCAAACGTGCGTGTGGAGTGCAACCCACCTGCCAGACTCAGCTGGCGTGAAGGCAGCCAACTCAACACCCTTCTCTTCCCCCACCACACACATGCGCACACCCTCCTGCTCCGCTGCCCTAGGTGAGCAATTGGTATTCAGGCGGCAACGCGTTTCCCCCATTGAGGCCTGGATGTGTTTGTCTTAATCTCAGCGTCTAAATCCCAGCTAATCCCAGGAGCCGAGCTGCAGAGGGCATGCTGCAGCCTTTTAATTTCATTTGAGACAGAAGCGCTCTCCCTTCCCAACGCTTTTAATTCAGGCTGGAATGTGCGGAGGAGATAAGGGCTTCGGAGACAGCCAGTGGTCTAAGGAAGGAGGCAGCTCCCTTCTGCTCAGAGTTATCGCCACTTGCAGCTGCATCCGGCTGGGTGACATCTGCAAGCGGGCAGGAAGTCTCCGTGTTGCTGGTTCTTGAGAAAAATGTGTTGGAGGGAGGGGGAGGGGAGGACGAGAAAGGGCAGCCTTGCTTTGGGGGCGTATTGGCTCCCCCAGTTGCTCTTAGGGCTACAGGAAAAGGGCAGAGGTCATGCTGAACCTTCATGTGGTTTCTTTCTTTGCGGCTTCAGAGATTCGGCAAAGTGTTCGGTTGTGGTTTCTTCCATAAACCATGGTTAAATCAACTCTGCTATAGTTTGTTGTGTGAACACCATCCCAAAATCGGTGGGGTTGAGTGCTTCCTGAATTTCTTTACTCCTCACTTTCTCCCTAGAGGTTGGGGATTCTCCCCAAAGTGGAAAGGAGATAAGTAGGTTCAACAGGGGGACCAATCTCACCTTTGGGATTCTGCAGAGTCTCTGAAAGAAGGGTGGCCTTGTCCAGGTGCTGGAGGAGCTGAGAGGAGATCTTCTGCAGAGACAGCCAACACCTTGATCGATCCTTAACAACACCTGGTTTGGCCTAACAGGCTCAGCCACCACGTGGTGCCTTGGTTCTGTCTTAATGCGCTGTATGAGCTGAACCAGGGAGACTCGAAAATGACACTGCAGTACTTCAAAAGCTGCCCTTGGAGAGGAGAAGACACTTAGCCATCTGAAGAAGCATCAGGCAGAGCAAGGTCAAGGCTGGCCTCTCTTGTCTGGAGCACAGAGCACAAGAAAACAGATTCTGTCTCCATCTGAAGAACACCTTCCAAACGATAAGAGCCGTGTGCTGCTGAGCCAGTGTACGGAGGTGGTGGGGCTCCCTCAACTGGGGATGTTCAGGCAGAGAGTAGACTGCTACCTATCTGGGGAGCCTCCAGAACTAAGCAGGGGCGGACTCCATGGCCTCCTGATGGCCTAGGATTCAATTGTGTCTTAGTCAACAAACCACGATTAAAGCAAATCAGGGTTTAGAATCCATTCCCTGTGGTTTGCAAACTATTCTTTACACCCTAACCCTAATGTCTGAACCAAGGCAGAATTTGCTTGGCACATGAAGGAGAATCAAGCATCAACCCCCTGATTTGAGACAACTAGTTGTGATATGGGAGTAGAAGCCTCTTTAAGTCAATGTTGTGAATGTATGTTGACAAATCTCAAACCTTAGACAGGTTTTTTTTGGGGGGGGGGGATGTTCTTGAAATGTTAATCCAAAGTCAGAAGTCCACCCGGGCTGCCCAGGCCATTGTCCGTCCCAACTCTCCACTTTTGTGAATGGAACAGAAAAGGCGCCTTGTGGGCAGGCTGCCAATAGCTTGGCCTGGCCTTGGCCACCTGCCTCCTTTCCAAGTTCCCAAGCTAAAAACAGGGCTTTGTTATCGGAGGCACGGGGCCTGCCCTGCCCTGCCAGAATCCGCTTCCCTTTCCCAGTCCCACCCTGCCTGCACCAGTGCGCAGGCAGATAACAGGCTCTCTGCCCCACAGCAAAGGGAGGGGGCAAGAAGGTAGAATGACACTCCGCTGGGGACCCCATCAGACTTCTTCAGCAAATTACGCAATTGGTGAATTCCACCTTTTTCCCGCCAAGTCTCTCTTGCCCTGCTTAGGGTCTTCAGGGCTTCCAGATATTCCTTCCTTTGTGCTGCTTGATCTAGTTCACACATCATGTTGATCTGTTTAACAATGACTTAACTACGCTTGGGCTTTGTTCCAAGTCTAAACGGCAGGACAAGTCCTGGTCTGGTGCAGAGGTGATGGGCATTCTCTTAAATTGGGGTCACCAGCCTGAGTTTCCGAAGGAAGTGGGGACCTTCCGAGGCCAGCCTCCTTCCAGCTCTAGTCTGCCAGGGCCCTGGAGGATGCCAACTTGCAGAGAGGATGGTGACCCTTTCCCAGATCTTTTACTATGTGCAGCCCTGAAGCATCGGCCATTCAGCTGCCCGTCCCTCCTGGATGTCATTTAGCAAGCCAAGAAGGGGCTGACTTCAACCTCTCATCCTGGGACACTCGGTCTTGCCTTTGTGCTTGGCATGGCTGCTTCTGCCCCATAGAGCCACAGTGGTGCTGAGGAAGGGGGCCAGCCGGGTGCTGCTCTTCCCCCACAGGAACCATCTGTGTCAGTGGCCAAGCTCAGCCCTGCCCGGGGCCCAGTTGCCCTTCCTGGCCAATTTCCTTTGTACTTCCTCAAACATGGAAGCCAGGCCTGCACGTGGCCAGGTCCCCCAAAGGGTGGCGGCCTCTTCTGCTCTCAGGAGGGCATGAGCAGGACTTGCCGGGCATTGGTACAAAAGCTATTATTTTCCCTTCCCTCTGAAGAGCTGAGCTACTTACACAGCCTGGGCCCCCTCCCTCCGAGTCTGCCTCCTCTGCAGGGGCTGAAGGTTGCCCTTAGCAGACCGGCTGCTTTCTCACAAAAATGTCTCCTTGGCAGGGATTGGGGGGGGGGGTGACTGAGAGAGAGGCCAAAGGTTGTGTTGCTCTGTGGGTCAAGGTGGCTGCCCTCCCTCCCTCTCTTGCTTTGGGACCCCAGACTGGGGTGGTAGAACGTGAGCATGGGAGCTGCCCCAATTTTCTTTGGAGGAGTTGGTGGAAGGGCAGGGCAGCGAAGCCCCTACCTGGGCAATGCTTCTGACCCTCGGAAGCCAAGACAAAGGGTACTGCTGAGCATATGTAGAAATGCGCACTGGTACTCTAACTGGAATGGCTTCCTGGCAGCTCCCAATGGATGCCCCCCTGTCCTTTTAGCTTCCCATGGAAACCGGCAGCTGGATTGCAGGGCCTCTTCGGCCATCCTCACCCTGGTAACACCCAGGCCAATCCAACCCCCCACCCCCGCTCAATATTTGCCAAGGGTGGGCAGGCGGGCAGGATCCTCAGGAGCAGGAGGAAATCAAGACCAGGCAGCTGGAAGCCCCATAGCAGAACTGCTCCTCCCCACACCTGCAACCTTGATCTGCATGCCCAGGGGGAGGCCCGACAGCTGCTTGGGCCTCCTGCCTTCCGGGCCCTTCTCGCACACCCCAGTGAGCCCCCTGCAGGGAAAAGATCATCACAGGGCATCCACAGAGTATGCCCAGCCTGTTATTTTGGGTTGGGGATTTTCCCCCCCTCCACCCCCCCCTCTAGTTTCACTGTGAACATGAAGGGAGCCCCTTCAGTCGCACGAAGAACAACGGAAAACCCCATTGTGGGTTCAGAGAAACTGCCCCGGTTCTCACATCCTCTTCTGCCAGACCTCAGGCCCAATGGAGAAGGCGGCTCTTCTCCTGCCTTGCGAAGCAGGCTGAGCCTTTCAGCCCATTTACAATCTTTCAGAGGGGGTCTAATTTGGAGGGGAAGCTAATCAAGGAAAGAACCAGCCTGACAGTTAGAACAGTTGATATGGAACGGCTTGCCTCCAGAAGGTGTGGATGCTCCAACACTGGAGTTGTCAAGAAGAGATTGGACAGCCATTTGTCTGAAATGATATAGGGGTTGGACTAGAAGACCTCCAAAGTCCCTTCTAACTCTGTTATTTTGTTGTCTAGGCCCAAACAGGCAACGAGGGTCTCTATGGATCTCCAGAGATTTCTCTCCAGAAAAACTCCTCGCTTTCCACCAGGAATCTATTTTTTTTCTGGCTAATTTAAACTACTCAATTTGGAAACTTTTGTCAGATCTAGGACATCTGCTGCCTTTTTGGTATCCCTTAGACTCCTCTGTGGAAAATCCTGGTTTGCATTAACTGCAGGGCAAGGAGTTAGATTCCCAGCACATGCTAAGCAACATAGTGTGGTTTAAAAGTCACAAGGGCAGAATTAACACAAGACCTTAAGCAGGAGCCTAGCAAATTCCTTTGGCACTGAGGAGGCTCTGCCCACTGGAGGTCACCTTGGCATGGTTGGGTCCTACTTCATGCAGACCCAGACCCAGCCTTGACCATAACATGGGCAGAGATGCCTAAAATCAAACCCTTCTCTGCTTATGTGTACAAGTGCTGCAGGTGGCCTAGATTGGCACCATTGGCATGCAAAGCACAGGTGTTCTTGGGCAATCCCCACCTGCCCTGCTGAAACAGGTGCCAACTTGGGTGAACAAGGGTGGGGCCAAGAGAAAGCCCACAGGGAACCGTGCACCCCAACATCCATCTCAAGGCAACAGCCGTGATTTTTCTGTAATTCTCCTCACTGCTGAATTCAGAAAGAGAACAAGTTGCTTCCAAGCTCTCCAGATGTTTCAGCAGAGAGACATTCCAAGGACATGGGAAAGAGAGCGAGGGTCTCTTGGGGTCTGCAAGCAAGCTTCAAGGTGCACAGCTCCTTGCCAGAGTCTCTCCTTGTCCTGGGGAATGTTCTTCTCCAGAGCTGTTCAGCTGACTCTGGTTGGTCCCAGCCTGGCATCCACAACAGCCCCCCAGTGGGCAGTTGCATAAAGGCAAGTGTGAATGTGACATTTCTCATCCTTCCTGCTTGGTGCATCTATGCAACATTATTTACTGGACGGAGCCTTCTGGCTCCCCCAGATAAAACTGTTTCACCACTCCTTCAATCACTGCTCCAGCCAGGGACCTGCTTGAAACCTCAGCCAGGCTGGGTCATGGCGATAAGGACGGCCTGCCTGCAATTCTTGGCCAGAGCAGCGTTCCTGAGCTGCAGCTGCTTTCTGGAGGGGGCAGAGTGGCATCTGAGTCCCTTCACATGGGCAAGTAGGCAGCCCTGCCCAACTGAACCTTCTCACCAAGGACCAGTTAGTCAATGCCGTCCCCTCTGGGGAAATTCAAGAAAAAAGCAGTCATACATGAGGGGCATTTTGGAAATGAGGGGAAACATGTAGACTTTCACCCCAGGCCCGCATGCCACAAGCCACCCAGCTGGATTTTTCCCCCCAATGGGGAGTCTGCTTAGCCATGGGTTTGTTGCCTGAGATACAGTTGGGTGGTTCATGCAGCAAGCAAACTTTGTCTGGCTTCACACAGCTCCCTAAGCTGAAGCCTAAGAAACCACCTTCTGGCTTACAATGATGGGTGGATTCAAACCCTCTTCTTGGCTTTCCAGGTAGGTGGGGGATCATGCATGGAAACAGGCCCATCTCTGCAATAGGGCCAGGGGGAGTCTGAAAAATGCCATCATCCTATCATGCCAAGGAGGGACAAACATTCCCTTGAAAATGGGGAGGGGGGGAAGAGCCAGAAAGCAGCTGACAGAAAAGGGAGGCGTTCAAATGAATTATTCCTTCTGGAGGAGGGAAAGCAATCAGAGAAAGGCTTGGAGTAGGAGATAAGGCAGGAGACAGAAGGAGCAAGAGCGGGAGAAGAGGAGATAGGAGAGGGAGGGAAGAAAATAAAAGCTGGAGAAGTGAGCAAGCAACATGGAGGTGCAGAGAAGACCCCCCCCCATCGTTCCTCCCCCACCTATCGCCCTCACCATCACCAGAGCCCAACCTCAAGTAGTTTTTCACCAGGATGGGAGTCGTCTGCAGCTGCTCTGCCGGTGAATAAGCACCTGCTTATCTCCCCCAACGGCTGTGAACAGCTCCAGATTGCCCGGGCGATGCAATTTCCATATCAGCCCCCTGCAGCCGCTCCAACGAATCGACACAAGAGGCACGTGCCAAGGGGCCAAGGTGGAGGATCACTTGGCAGGGCGGGGAGGGGCTGCGAAAGGGAGGCAGGCAGGCCCAGACCGGTGGGAGATGGTGGTGGTCTCCGTTCCAGTGGGATGGCAGGCACCACCCTGTGGCAGACCAGCTAGGCAGCCTTGGCAGAGAGGCAGAAAGTTTGGGGTGCCAGTTGGGAGAAAGGAGGAGGAGAAGGAGGAGACTCAGGGGCACCTGGACAGCCTCAGAATATCCGCAGGGTATGGTCAAAAAAGTCAAGATGGCAGCCATGACAATGGCAAGGACTCAATCTCATTGTGGTGGCCGCTGTCTTGACTTTCGGACCCTCTCCTGTGGACTTGAAGGCCCGAGGGAATGCTCTTTGGTTCAAGAGCCCTTCCATTTCCAGATACCCCAGGCAGGGTTTGGAGCAGGGCAGGGCAGGGGCGGCCATGCAGAGACCCTCCTTGGCAGGGGGAGGAGCAGGGAGGCCCCGGAGCAGAGAAGGGCCAGTGGGGAGGGGAGGGTCCCCGCCTGCTCTCCTCTCCCTCCGCCGCCAGGGATGCCCAGATGGTCCTCCCGCTGCTGCTGCTGCTGGATTTATGCTGGGGGGGGGGGCTTAACTGAGCGGCAGGGGGACTGGCGGGGAGGAAGCGGGCAGGCGAGGCCGCCAAAGCTCCCGGAGCCCTGCGAGGTAGCGGGGAAGTTTTGCTGCCGGAGCTTGGAGCGCTCCGAGGGCGCCGCTTGGCCCGTCCTTAATCCGGCGGGTCGCGAAGCCCAAAGCCGCGTCTGCCACCAGGAGGAGGAGGGGGGAGGCTCGGCGGGGCTGGGGGTCCAGCTGGCCGCGCCGCCGCCAGCAGACTTGGGCGGGGGGCTCGAGGGACCCCCCTGCATTTGATGGGCTGCTCCCCGACAGGCCGCCTGGGTGGCGAGCGAGAGGCAGAAGGAGCGACGCTGTGAGGGGGGGGCTTTGTTCGCAGGATTGGGGCCGACATGTTGACTTTTCTGGCCACCCAGGTTACCCCTTCAGCCGGATCTCTTTCATCTGCAGCCCTTGGGACGACCCTTCTCTTCCCCCCCCCCCGCAAAACACTTTCCCTCCGCTCTTCCCTTTAACCCCAATTCTCTCACAATCCCCTCTTCCTCCTCCTCCTCCTCTCGCAGTTGGTGCTCTGGCATTTTTGCCAAGAGCTACCACGCTCGCCCCCCCCCAACCTTCCCTGGCTGTAGACACTCCAACAACTAACTAAAAATAATCCGAAACCCGAGTCGCGTGTGAAAAAGCCTGGAGCCGCCGGTTTCCTCTTGCCTGCCCTCCCCCTCCCCCATTTCCCAGAGGCGAACAAGGGGTCCTCGCCCAGCCCTGCCAAGGCCTGACCCACACTTCCTGCCTGCAGAGCAGCTTGTGTTTTCCACACCTGCGCTCTGCAATCAGTTCACATCAGCTCCTAAATCTAACCGAATCCAAAAATATTAAAAGCAGGGCCCATCTGTTGTCCAACTGATGAGAGCAGATGTGTGGAGGATTTCAGAGGGCTGGCTGGCAACTATTCAAAACTGTCAGAACCTGCACCTGTCCAGACACCACAGTTCCCCTTTCTGAATTAATCCTCTCCCCCCCCCCGCGTTTTTGCAAAGGAAGGGGGAGAAATCCCCACTCACCCAGTTCGCTTGAGGAGCTGTGTGTCTCTTAAACAGATCGGGACACAAACACACACACACAGACACACACAGACAGAGCCACGGAAGCTCTTGGCAAGCCTTTGCACAAACACAAATGCACCGGCATTAAAGCCGCCCTGGAGTTGCATGAGCAGAAAATAGGCCGGCCATCTCCTGCGCCTCCCCCAAGTCTGCCAGCTGCCGGGAAGGAGAATTGAGGTCTCCTGCCTGGGCCAGGATGGCATCTCCTGGGTGAAGCTGGTCCTCAGCCATTCAGCTGGGTTGCAAATCCCCACACTGCTCTTTCCAAGGCAGCCACAAAGCTGTTGTTGGTCAAAACAGCAGCCTCAAAGGAGCAGGATTGTGCATGGCCTAGGTCCACTCCTTTTGACCCACAGGGGCTCCCTTTCATTCTGCACTTGGCAAGCTGTAACCAGGGCAGCTAAGGGGCAAGTCCTCGTGTCAGGCTAGCCCCTGGCCTCCGAGCACCTGTCTGGCTCTAGGCATCGTGAAGGGTCCTTGATGCTCTCTGAGCTTGGTTATTTTCTTGCAGGCATTTCATTACCCAAATTAGGCAACATCATCAGCACTGATGGTGTAACCTAGTTTGGGTAATGAAAATCTGCAAGAAAAAAAACTAAGCTCAGAAAGCACCAAGGAGCCTTCCTTTGAACTCTGCACATCATGCTAAGCCATGGTTTACAGAAACAATGGCTGGGTTGTTACAAGGCGAGAACCTCTTCAAATCCCCCCCCCCCGTGATGCTTTACACAACAGACACACTTCCCTATCTAAAGAGACCCTGGCTGGCACAGCCCTGCTGGTCCTCCTGCTGCCCGCTTGTGCCCATGAGCACTTTCCCTCAGGAAGCCAGCTGCAAAGCCAGGCCTGGTGGCCACCTTGTTGAGGAAGCAGATGGACACCCAGGAGCCCAGCTGTGCCTCTCCGCAGCTCCCACCCAGCTGCTCTTCCGAGCGGGCAGCTCTGCCATGCTGGGGAACAGCCACCTTTTTTGGCCTGCTGGCGAGCGAGACCAGGCAGGGCGCAGTGCCAAGGCAGCGGGCCAAATTCTCTGCCTGTGAACAATGGGCTGGAAAGGCAAGTGGAGGGGGGCGAGCAGAAGGGGAAGGGCTGGCTTCTTTCCACCGGAGAAGGATGTCCCTTGACCTTCCCTTGGGTCACAGCCTGGGAAAGGGCTGCCCTGGCAGGTCAAGGAGAGAGGCCAGGGCTGCCCAGAGGAAGGCTCCCACGGAGATCCTGTTTCCAGGCAGGGACAGGCCACACTGCCAGCCTCACCCAGCCAGGCTGCCACCAAGGCCTCGCCTGGGGACAGAGGAAGAGAGAGAGGCCAACTTAAGAAGCCTCTTAAAGCAGCTCATAGCTCGGTATTTGCTCTCTGCCCGTTTTTTCCCTGGCATTTGCAGCCTCTGCTCCAGCAAGTAGTATTGCCACCTGGGCAGCAGCAGTTTCTTTTTATTTTTCTTGCATGCATGCATGCATGAGTGATGCAACCTTTTTTATGCTTTGGATAATTTTCCACGATTTCTTGAGAGGAGAGGTGCCTGTTTTGGAATTGGAATACAGCAAACATCCTGATTTCAACTCGGTACTCGGCCCAGTTTCCCCTGACTCTACCTGCAGAGATCAAGGATACGTCCAATTGACACTTAATGCAGGTGGGGCAAGGGCTCCCACCTGTCCAGAGAGACCAGGGAACTGCTGGATGGATTAAACATCTTAGAACAGGGATGTCCAACCTTGGCCACTTATGGGCTCCAATCCCAGAATTCTGGACGTTGAAGTCCACAAGTCTTAAAGTGGCCAAGGTTGGACATCTCTGTCTTGGAGGAAAAGGTAGACCATCATACATTGAATAATAAAAACAATTCCCATGTTCCAATTTCTTTCAACTGAGTAGTCTGATTGTAGTCCACATAAGGACCAGCCAGCATGATGCTCTCTAGATAACAGATCCCAGAATTTCCTGTCAGCTATTTACTATAAAAGAAAAGACCCATTTTCAACAGCCTTATGCCTTTCTGACTCAAAAGGAAAGCCTAAAACAGAGGAACAGCTCAGAAGAAGAGGAAAAAAGACATGCACGCCCTTTGCTAAGGCTGTAAATAAACTCTCCAGAAGTTAATGTATTTCACTGATACTACAGAAGTCAATTTCAGCCAACTCTAGCAGGAAAGGAAATAGGTCCTGGAGTGGATCTTAACCCCTAGTGATTAGGTAGCCACATCAGATACCATCCTCGGGGAGGACTGTTGAGCTGGTCAACAACTGCCACCTCCTGAGATTTCCTCCCCCCCCCCACCAGATTCAGTATTTATCCTGTGGCTCTCTCCAGTTCCTAACCAGTATAACCTCGCTTTGCTTTTCCGAGGTGAACCAAGAGCCACCACTTGGCTGTGAGCACACAATACATACGACAAACAAACAACAGACAAAGACACAACCAAGAGAACTAGAAGCTGGCATGGCAAACCAACCTGCTCTGCAGAGCAGTCAAGGACCCTGGTCTCGCTCCAAGAACGTAACAATCACACCATTAATGCAGATAAGTAAAAGCTCTTCACTAAACCACATTTGGGTTCTGAATTAACCAGTTTTCAGAGTTTCCCCAATGTGTTGTCACAAAGTAGCCCAAAGGGCTAGATTCATAGAGCACATAAAGAAGGAGAAACCAAGGTTAAAACTAACCTACTTTTAGATTAGTTGTGTGAATGCAGCTGGTCATTCACTGACCTGGTTAAATCTTTCCTACAAACCCAATCATCGTCTCCAGGGTTGCCTATAAGTTTGTGGATAACAGTATAGGCTTCCTTGGAGGAATTGGGGGAGGAAGTGGCTTTTGAAACTGTTTTTTTTTTTAAAAAAAAGTTTAGAAACTTAGAGCAATCACTAATCTTTGAAAGTAAGACTTGAATTAACACCTTGAGAGAGGCTCGCCTCTTACCTTTGCAGTTGAAGCCCCGAGCCCTGAATGGTTTCCCAGAAACCGCTATCTCTTCTTCCCGGGACAGGTCATCACCTGGTGCTTCCTCAGAGCGCAGATAGGTGACTGCTCAGCCTGTTCAGCCTCTCCCTCCTTGGCCAAAGCAGGAGCAGCCCTGGCTGGCCACAGGAGCCAAGGAAGGACTGCATTGTTTTGTCTTCCAGGCGGAAGAGTTAGACTCGGGCGCTCTGCTCTGAAGGCAAGAAAGCAGAGAGGGAATAACCAGGTTTGTATTCCAAGGATCCCTTTTCTCCGCTTTCTGAGCTGATGCAGTCTATCTGAGAAGCAAAAAACCACCTTGGTGGGAGCACAGCAGCAACCTCCTGAAGAGGCTGCAACCCTCTAACTCAGCCAGCTGAGCCGAAGACCTTCAGGCAGGAGGAACAACAGGAAGGAGAGGAACTGGCCTTGGACTCGGAAAGGCTCCTGCAGCAACTTGGAGGCAGCTGAAGCAGCCAGGCCCTTCCAGAGATATGTATTTAAATTCCGCAAAGGGAAAATACAGATTTTGCTCCTAAGGAAAGAGTGCAGAAATATTTCAGTGAAGGGAAGTTTAAAAAACTCCTAGAGGAGCAAAATCTGCCACCTCCACCTTGCCAGGCTCCATATGAGTTCCGGCAGTGGATCTGGGAACGAGAGGAACTGCCCGGACGAATTGCCTTCCTCTGGCTTCCCCAAGGCCACCCGGCCGAGAAAAGGCTCTCTCCCTGTTTAATTTCCCCAAGGCTCAGTCTGGTGCCCATCGTGCCAGGGCGGGTTGGCATTGCTCCAGTGCCCTACAAGGAAGCTGCCGCTAGTGTGGTATTTTTCAACCTTGGCAATTTTAAGATGTGTGGACTTCAGCTCCCAAAATTCCTTAACTAGGCTGGGGAATTCTGGGAATTGAAGTCCATGCATCTTAAAATCTTAAAGTCCAGGGAATTCTGGGAGTTGAGGTCCACACATCTCAAAGTTGCCAAGGCTTTAACCAATTGACTGGCAAAGGGGAAAGTGTTTTGTTTATTGGTGTTCCAGCAGCAGAACTCCCCACTGGTTGAAGCACGCACCCCTTTCATTAATGCCATTCATGGTTTCATTCGATTCTCACGCAGCTGCTTCACGATGGAAAATTATAGGCATTTTTACTAAATCTGTAATACAATAACCTGTTTTCTGTCGCTTGTCACAGTTTTTGTTTAATGTTTTTAACGGCATTCATGACACGTAAAAATAACCACGTTTGTTTCAGGAGAAGTGAAGTGCTTAAGAGGAGGCTTCAAGGGGAACGCGCTCCACGTTGATGCTTGCTTTCACTCCAAATCCTTGCAAAACCCACGCCAGGAACAATGCGCAGTGGAATTGGGGCTGTGTGTTCTAGAACAGGGGTCCCCAACCCCCGGTCCATGGACTGGTTCCGGGCCGCGGCATGCCAGCATCCGGTCCGCACAAAGAAGCAAAGCCCCATCCGTGGGATGCAGGCAGCACACAAAACCACACACCCTTTGGTCCGTGGAAAAATCTTTCTCCATGGAACCGGTCCCTGTTGCCCGAAAGGTTGGGGACCTCTGTTCTAGAAGTCTCCATTCCCCATTTTGGAATCTGAGAATGGCTGAGGGGGTCTACATTCCCCATCAAAGAAAGGCAGCCCCCTTTGTGCTCAATGTAGGGCAGTCAGTCACCGATGGAAGTCAGGAGACTCTCTGCAAGATGGCAGCACTCCCCCCCCCAGGGACAAAAGGGAGCAGAGAGGGTTCAGCAGCAGCCTGAAGCTATTGGAGATCCGCTCCTGGGAAAGAACTGCAGCCTCACAAAGCATCTTAGTTAATCTTCTGTTGAGGCAGGGTGTAGGTTGAATTGCTTGGTAAAGGCAAGAAAAGAGCCGCTCTGGATCTCATGAGGGGGGATTGGACAATGGCAGGGGTTGCTCAAAGAAGGTGGCAAGATCTACCCAACCAGGTTGGATGGGTTGAACATACGAGATAAGGCTACCACTAGCAACTGTCCATGGTGGAGTTCCATTGGCGCAGAATCACAGGCGTTTGACCTCTCCATACCAGTTGTGGGGGACATCCAGGGTAGGAGGGAACAACCGGCTATGAGAGACAGATCCGACCTTGCTTAGCATTCTGGAGATCAGTCCAGGTTGGCTAGAAGTTGCTACCTTCTTTGACCACCTTTAACCCTTGCTCGCTAGGGAATTCTGGGAGTTGAAGTCCACTCATCTTAAAGTGGCCGAAGTTTAGAAACACTGGGCTAAAAGATGAAAACAGAGGGGGAAAAGTAAACGGAGCTTTATACAGAAGAATATGTTTAAGGAAACATATCCATCCAAACTTTATTTTGTTTTGTTTTAAAGAATGTAATGCTGGATATTTCATCTTCAAAAATGGCAACCAGAAAGGTCAATGGTCACTCACTCCATCCATGTCTCATGCTGCAATCAATTCTGATTCTGTTTCTTTTCAGTCCTGGTCTGTCCCTGGCTTGCACCCGTTCCTTCAGAATAAGAGACCCGAAACTGTGCCTCTCCCGAATCAGCCAGGTTGCTCATATCTACTCCACTTCTACAGCAACTGGAACATCCCTGGAGTTGCATAGCGAGGGCTTTAATTCTTGTGATGTAACTGAATAGATGACTATTTCTAAACCAATCAACTTTTGCTTGGAAGTTCTTTGTTGTGCTCACCATAAAAGTAAATGTGATCCTTTCCCCCCTTTTCGTAGGGAGACCCCACTTTATGAGAGGACTCTCATAAAGGGCTTTTAAATGATTTTCTGACTCGGTTGCTTATTGGAAAAGGTGAGCTGAGGCAAAACGTAGGGCCAGATTTGGCCATCAATAGTTAATGAAGAATTTCTCCACAGCTCATCTTGCCTGGTTTACCAACTTTCTCTGCGGCCATTACTTTTCAGGGAGAGGCAGCGAGGACCAACGGGCGCCTCTGAGAGCGTGGGACAGGGCTTGGGGGGCCTTGCAGAGCAGTCGGGAAGGGGACTGGATCCGGACAGTCCTGTCAAGTGTTCCTCTCCTCCCATTTCCTGAAGGGGACTGGAATAATCAAATGTTGTGCACCACGTCCATGTTTATGGTTGCCAGAGAATCAGGCTGTGGCTTTTCTGGGCTCCTGTGAAGCCGGTGGGCTTCGTGGGAAGCCTGGGAGGAATGATGGGCACCTTGTTGGTGAAAGCCTGGAGCGGATGGAGTTTGCAAAAGCTTTAATTGAAGTGCTGGCTGCTGTTAATTATATTAAAGAATGCAAGAGTGAGCAATGGGCTTTTTATTAGCTAATGAGGATTTCCATTTTGTGCCCTTTGATGTTTGAAAAGCTAATGGCTGCTAAATTAAACCCGTTTGGTTTCTCTTCTCCTCCCCGTCCTCCCTCTCGTGGTTAAGAACTGGGGAAGGCAGCTATGATCCTTTGGCTTATGGGGAAGGGGAGGCTGAAGTGTGGGGAGGGGTAAACAGGGAAGCTGGTCAAAGAATCCACTGGGATAATGAAGCGATTTTGCCCTCCCTGGCATGCACAGCCGCTCCGTCCCCCCTCCCACCGAGAGTTTGCTGGCCACCGTATTGTGCATTAAGGAAATGTACAGTAACTGCACCATTAAACTCATTATTCTGCTGAAAAGGTCCCCTCTCCTCTTCCCAGGATAGAGGGCTGGTCATTAGGCAAGGGATTAGGGCGGGAGACCCAACCAAGGGCCTTGACCCAGAGAATTTTGTCAGCCTTGCCAAGTCCTGGAAGAGACCCACATTGAACTCTGAGGCTTTTTCTTGAAACGCAAGGCAGTCAAAGGCAAATGAAGAGGGTGGGGGGTGGGGAGAGGGTCCACACACACAATTTTGCAATACGAAGACAGTTTGGAAAAAGTGGGTGGAGAAAACCCATAGGCAAAGTCCTCCATCCACGCTGCTGCAGCCCCTCCTCCAGCTGCAGCATAACATGCATTTCCCAGGGGTCCCTCTGAGCTGCCCTGTAGAAGTGGGAAAGGGGGCAGCCCCAGAAGCCCCTAGCCCAGAAAGAGCCCCCTGGCTGCCTTGCAAGGCTCCCAAGCATCTATCTCGCTAGCCCCCCCCCAACAGGTGATCTGTGAGGGCAGAAAGAGCCCACGGTTTCCACTCTGCCCAAGCGTGAAGAGAAACCGAGCTGGGCAAAATGGGGGCTGGCAGGATCACCCCCCTCCTCTGCCCCCTTCCCTGCTCCGCCTTTTCTCTCCCTCCGCAAAGGCGAACGTGGCAAAACCTCAGCTATCGGGGCCCTGCCTCGATGGGAATAAAATATGCACTGAAAGACATTAAAACGGAGTAAATAAAAGAGATAAAAATGGAACAATCAAGCTGGGAACTTCTCCTCCTCTGATTAAAAAGAGCGGGGAGGGGGCCCTGAGGAGGGGGCGCTCCCGCCCTTGAAGAGGCAGCTGTGCAGGAGCCGAAGACTGATAAAGTCGCTGCAACTGCCTGTTTGCCAGAGATAAAGCCGCTCCGGCTCTGCTGTCCTCAATCCAAGCCTAAACATCAGTGTTAATGCAGCCTGACAAACTGGCATTTAAGATAGAATAAATATGGGCTGGTGGCGCTACTATTACCTAGACCTTATTAATCTGCTTGCAGGCATTTAAATGGCGTTAAAAATATGGAGTTTACTACTCAGGGCTTCAATAGCTGTGCAATTCATCACGTTTCCCCCTCCCCTCTCCACCCTCCCCCGCCCCAACAATTGTCTCCAAGTCCGAAATGACCTGCCACTCACTTGAAGGGGGCTTTCCAAGGAGCTGGGGGGGGAGCACAGCCACGGCCATTTGGGCTGATGGGGGCCAGGCTGCCCAGGAGGAGATGATGCCTCCCCAAAGGGCTCTGGACGGGAGGGAGGTGCTGCCAGCCCTTCTAGGTAGGCCAGTCCAGAACATAAGAAGACTAGAAGTTTCCTTCCTTGAGGGGGGCTCTGATATCAGGATCTTGTCTCCCACTGCTGCTATTGCCCCAGGGCATCAGAGAGCCACCCCCTTAAGCCCCTTCCGAAGATTACCTTGCTTCCTAGGACTTAACAAATGCTTCAGCTCACTTGCCCAGGGAAGGGCCCTGCCTAATTCCTGCCAGGGTCTTTCCCTTGTGCTCTGCAGGCATCTGGCGTTGAACGACACCGTGCAGTCAGACTGGATATTAGCAGTCAGTGCTGGCAGGGGCGGTTCAGCACCCCCTCTGGAGGGCCACAGCTTCCCCCCTTCCATGTTGAAGGTAGAGCTGGGAAGCTGGAAGTCTTGCACCCCAATGAGTCTTGCGCCCCTCCCAGATCTGAGAGGCTTCTTTGTAATGAACCTCCAGGCTTCCTCGAGACAGGAGGACAGGGTGATGGTGGGCAGCTGCCTGGGGCAAGCATCTCTTCCCTTGTTCCACGTGGTTGGTGGACTTCCTCTGAGAGATCCACTCCCCAGGAGCCTTGGGAGTGGCAGAGCCTTCTGTCCTCAGCCAGGAATGGGCTTTGTGGAAGGAAGGAAGGAAGGAAGGAAGGAAGGAAGGAAGGAAGGAAGGAAGGAAGGAAGGAAGGAAGGAAGGAAGGAAGGAAGGAAGGAAGGAAGGAAGGAAGGAGAACCCCTTTAAAATGGGGTGGCTGGCTGGAGTGAGCAAAGAAGGGAAAAAAGGGGGAGATGGCACTCAGGTGAGCCAGGGCACACGGCATGTGGCAGGCAGGTGGGCCTCTGCCTCCCAAAGACCCTCCAAACACACCTTCTGCCTCCAGTCTGCAAACATCTCTAGTCTGAAGCAATGGAGCCTTTTCCGGACCTCCGGCCAGTTGCCTCCTTACGCTGCTGTTTCTCCCGGGGCCATTAACCACCCTAATGATTTTCCTCCCCAACCAAGCGGCTTAAATAGCGCCTTTAATTGGCCCCATTGATGTATCTCTCCCATCCAGGCTCTACTTTATAAGAAAGACACGCAGTCATTAAAGGAAGCTCTTAGCAGAATCAACTATTAATGACACAACCAGGCCAAGGTCTGACAACAATGACAATTCTCAGGTTCCTTCGCTTGCTGGAAGAACAGAGGCTCCCCAAGGAGCCAGTCTGGCCCAGCCAAGGTGGAGCAGGATGGGCCAAGTGGGGGTGGGGGGGGGCTCCTGTTGCCCTTCAGGGACCCTACTGAGGTTGGCACCCAGATTGGCAAGATTTGCACGGGGCACAAACGCCTGCTTGGGTGAACCAGGGTAGGTAAAATCATTCTCGGTTGTTGGATTCAGACAACAAAGCTCCTTTCCTTGCGACAGTGCAGTGTTTCTCAATTTTGGCGACTTTCAGATGGATGGACTTCAACGCCCAGAATATGGTGGCTGGGAAATTCTGGGCATTGAAGTCCATCTATCTGAAAGTTGCCAAAGTTGAGAAATGCTGGCTTAGTGTGACGCTGGAATGCCATCAGCAGAGTTGTGGGCACGAGTGATACCGCCCCACATGGGCACATAGCAGAGACTGAAGGCTGCATCTGTTGTGATTTCAGAGCGAAATGTCGGCTGCTGCTGGAACAAATCAAGGTCAATCTATCTAAAGCAGCATCTGCTTCCTTGCCAAGGCTTGCCAACAGCTTCTGAGAAACAGAGGTAGGGTATGAAGTCAAATTTGAAAGATAGCAGCTGGAATCCAGAGGTTTCTGGAGGCTACTGAACTTGGAGGTTCTGGCTGTCCTCTTTTAGCTGACAATGGTCTCACCTTAATTAAACACAGAACTGGAAACATTCCTTTGGGCAGGAAATGTCATTTATTTATGTTGTATGTCCATGGGGGAAATCACGGCTGCATTCCTAGCAGTGCGGTTCTCAGAAGGTCTTGAGAGCAACGGGGTTTTAGACCTTACAAAGACAAGGTCCTGGGCGTGTCGGCTGATCTCTGAAAGCAGAGCCGGGGGTTTCATCCCACTGGGAATCTCACCTCTGGCCAGGAGGCTTCACTTCAGAGAAGGGCACCTGCTGGACAAGGAACAATCTCCCTGAACCTGTTCTGTTTGCATGGTCCATCCAGTGCACCAAAACCATTATTGGTTTCCCCTGTAAAACATGCAGGAGCCAGATTTTTGGGTGGGAGAACGAGAAGGAAGACTGCACAGCGCCGAAACATTCTCAGAATGAGCAAAGAAAAGAGGAAGGGCATCCCAGCACAGCCAGTCAGGGGGTTTGGGCTGGATCCCCCTTCAGCATCCTCCTTATTCCCAGGCACAGCATAGAGAACAGGCAGGAGGCCAGCCTGCCTGTCTGTCCTCAGTCTGATCCTCTCCCTCTGATGGGGACGAAGGTGGCACTTTGGGCAGGGGAGAAGCCGAGGCAGAGGCAGAGCTGGGTTCCTGTTGGGCATCGGGTGAGTGCAGGGCAAAGCAAGGGACCGCATGCCAAGGAGAGGGGAAACCCTCCTGGAGACCAGATCAGGAAGGCCTCCTGGAGAGCTCCAGGATGGCGAAAGGGAAGAGTGGTGGATGAGGAAGCAGGCGAGTTGTGGGGAGAGGAGCTGTTCTCATTAGGGGTGGATTATTTATTGTGGGCTTCTGTCACCTGCCATCTGCTGCTCCACTTTGCAAAGTCAGGTGGGCAGCAACTCTCGCTGCCCGAAGAGCAGGAGGGCTCAGGAGGTCGGGAGAGGCTCCAGGAAGGGAGGAGAGAGCCACTGCGCCCTCGCCTTGTGGAGCCTTCCCAGGGAGACTATTCAGGGACCATGAGGCTGCATCTGGTGTGACTGTCATCTGCCCCAACCTGCCGCTAAGCTTCTCCAGGGCGCCTTCTAATAGCAGACTCGGGCGCTGAGTGCAAAGGAAACGGTGCCAGAACGGAGTTATTAACATGTGTAGGAAAAGCAGATGTTTGTCCAGACATTAAAACCTATTTAAAAATGACCCCAAGAAGCCATTTCTCCCCTCAGTGCTTCATTGCTGACTATGGAGACTCAGGAGCAATGGAACATTAAGGGACAGCCATCGAGCAAAAATGGACAAGTGAAGAAGGGCGGAAGGGCCGGCTTGAAATCCCGAGGCTCGTCTTGGTTTTACCACACTTTCCCAGCAAAGCTTGGGAATTTTGCAGGAGCCAGCCCTGGCCTCAGCCCTGGCAGAATGAGGCTCCTTCTCTTTCCCCAAAGGGGGTCTCCTCAGCCAGAGAGGGAGAGCACCTCCTTGAGTACGTAATATTATATAGTTTTCCTTTGAATGGCGAGCTTTTATTTAAAACCTTTTCTCCTTGCAAAGGGGGTCTTCTGGAAAGAAGAATAGTGTACAAATGAAATTAAATTAACCAGTGGAATAGCTTGCCCCCACGAATTGTGGGTGCTCCATCACTGGAGATTTTTAAAAAGAGGCTAGACAGTCACTTGTCTGTGATGATATAGGTTCTCCTGCTTGAGCGGGGGGCTGGACTAGAAGACCTCCAAGGTCCCTGCCAGATTCTATTCTATTCTATTCTATTCTATTCTATTCTATTCTATTCTATTCTATTCTAAATCATGCCCAGAGATGGCCTGCCATCACAAACCAGGATTCACTTTGGGAAGACTTGAGTTCAAGTCCACCCTCAATCATGGAAATTCAATAGGATTTGGCCAAGTATTTGCCTTAGCCCAGCCTACCTACCAGGATTGTTGTTGTAGAGAGAAAATGAAGGCCATTTCCAGATCCTAGGCAAGGCTCCGATAGTCAAAAGGACCAGTCAGAACTGTCTGGTGAGCAGCGTGTCAATCGCCAGCATAATAACAGCATCCAGCCAGTGCTGGGAAAAGAGGGGTTTCCTTCTCACCGTGCCAGGGGCTTCCTTTCCCCTACAGCCCCTGATCCAAATGGAAAATCCCACCTGTTAAGGCTTCAGAGACCCAGGAAATTGAAAAGAACTGCACTTCTGCTGGGAAGTGTGAATATGTATTTGAACTTCTATCTTTGAAAAGAACCGTTCCGTGTGGCTCTCAGCAACAGACAGAAATCCCCCCCCCCAGCCTTCCCCTTTGAAGCTGCGCCCAGAGCTCTTTCCCTCCCTCCCGGAGACGGCTGTTAGCGGCACCAAAAGGCATCCCTTGGCACGAAGGGCAGATTTGATGGTCTCAGTCTAGTCCCTAGTGGAGATTTAGCCAAATGACAGACGGGCACATTTTGCAGCCTGGCAGGGCGGAGGCCTTGGAGAACGGAGGAGATGCCGGGGTGGGGCAGCGGCTGTAATTCTGTGGCTGGTTTGGGCCGAGAGGGGGGCTTTGCCCAGCCCCCCATTTATGTATTCATTTGAAAAGGGGCTTTCAACAGTCGAGACCAGCAAAGTTTTCAGACTTAGTTTGAGTTTGCAGGGCATGCTCAGGTTTTGTCTGACCGCACAGACTGACTTAGCCCCAGTGGGTTGGACCCAGACAATTTTCCAAGCCCAAACAAACAAACAACCATAGCAGTGATTGACTGAACTTGCTAAAGATGGTTAAATAACCCAAGATTGACTAAAGGACCAAATTGCCTGGGGTCACAAAACACACTGGATCCTGAATCCAAAGTGGCCTTAGAGAACACCCAGGAATGGCTTTTTCAGAAGATGCAAAGCTTAATTACTGTCAGTCCTGATTAGACTATTTGTGGTGTGATGTGTGAAATCAGGGCGTTGGGCTCAATGTTTGAAGCCCAAAAAATGGGTTAATAGTTAGGGAGCCAATCCCATTTCAGTTTGCGGACGAGTGACCATGTAAAGCAAGCCAACTGCTTGTTCACCCAGCGCGGCCAGACTGAGCTTAGGCAACCAAGTGGCCACGGACACTTTTCCACCTTGGGCAAGGAAGGGAGGAGAGCTCTTTCCCACCACTCTGGTGTGCACCCGCCTCCTTGGCCAGACAATTCTATAAATGATAGCTTAAATAAACTGGGGCTTAGCTGTTGTGTGAATCCAGCTGTTCCTCCCTCCTTTATCTACGGGCAGAGTCAGCTTTAGTCCTTTGGGTGTTCCTGCCTCTCTCTCTCTCTCTCTCTCTCTCTCTCTCTCTCTCTCTCTCTCTCTCTCTCTCTCTCTCTCTTGTTCTTTGCCTCTGAAAAAGAAAGCTCTTCTCCTGGTGATAATTATTGGAAAGTTCAGAGCAGAGGCAGAGCGAGAGAGAACCCTGGGAAAGCAAGCTATTAAAATCCATGCGCACAGCTTGCCTTTGCAGCAGATGTTGGCATAATTAGAGAGGAAAAAATTATGAAATTAATTTGTGGTTCAATGTAAATTTCAGCAATGGGGGGGGGGAGAAGCATGGCTCCAATCACCCCTTGCGCATACATAGCAGCATGTGCCCGTACTCACACGCGCACACACCAAACAGCACACGCCAGCTGCTGGGGAAGTGGTAATTGTCAGAAGGTATCCGAGGGGAGAGACTGGCATGAAAAACAAGGAGAGCAGAGGAAACGGGAGGCATAATTCACCCTCTTAAAGGAACAGCCTCTTTCTCTTCAGGAGAGGGGTGGGGGGGGGGACTGAATTTTCAAGCATCTTCCAGAAAAAGGGGAGGAAAAACAATAAAAAAGAGGTCTTGGAGACTCCCACCCTCCATCATGCTTGCTGCGGCAGGGGGCCACTGCAGGCCCAAAACTGGAGAAGCTTCTGGACTTAAAAGGAGTGTGGAAGTGCTCTGCAAAGGTATCCCGGAGGCCAAATTGCATCCCGATGCTCCTCATTAAATAATAGCATGTCTCTGTCATGGGTTCCCTTGTGGTTCCCTCTGTTATTTATTAAATAAATTTCATTTTTCAGCCAGGGAATGTTTTAAAATTGCATACAGTAGCAGCGGGCTAACTGTGACTTCAGAATTCTCCTAAGGCTTGAGGTGACCTTCAGATGTTTACTCAAGACAAAGTCCATGCCTTTAGCACATTGCCCGCCTCCACTGGTGTCCTGCCCCTCCTTCCTTCACACTCTCTCACCCAGATTTCACCTAGCAAATGTGAATCGGGTAATGACTGCCGCGATAAAAGGCGCACGCAAGGCTGCTTTAACATGCAAATGTGAGACTGGCACGGAGGGCTCCTGCAACGTGCAGCCTGGGAGAAAGCCACAGCTTCACAGAGGGAGAAGCAGCACTGTGGAACATGTGGCTGGAAAAGGGCTCAGACTTGCTGCTTCCCCCTCTTATGAAAACCGACCTTCAAGCTGAAGGGTTCCTGGGGTTGCTTGAATGGGGAGACCCATCCACCAGACACCAGAGTCCTTATGGTGCCTGTGGATGTTATTAAGTCACATCTTAAATAACTAGAAGTCTGTGGCTCATAGCCTGGGGTTGCAACTCTCTGAGATGCAAAGAGTTCAGGACAGCCCAGATATTCCATTATGATCATTCTGACTTTCCTTGCTTTTAAAAATGAGTGGAGGGTTTTGGCAGGACTTGAAAAGCAAACCTCGTGCAATCTGGAAGTGGGGCTGTTCTGGAGCAGGGGTGGGCAACTATGGCCCCATTACGACTTGTGCACTTCAACTCCCAGAATTCCTGAGCCAGCATGGCGGCATTTTCAGGACCGGGGCTGGGAGAACAGTCTGGCTGCTAAGTTCAGACAGAGAGAAGATCCCCCTGGGGTCCTGAGGAGAAGGAAGGGTCAGCCAGACAGAGGGAACAATCCCGGCAGAGAAGAGAGGAGTGGCTCAGGATAAGCAGCAGGACTTCTAAATAGGATAGCAAAGGTCTACATGAAAGTTGTGCGGCTTCAGGTGTGCCGCACAGCCCTTCTGAAGGACCAACCCATCTCCCTTCCTGGTGCCCTGGGAATTGCCTCCAGATTGCAGGCTGGAAATTCCCCGAGGAGACTTTCCACTTGCCTGAAAACTGTTTGCAGCAATTTACACCTCTTGATTAATAAAGGGGAGGATATATACAGTTTTATTGCTTGATGGCAGAGACTTGTCAGTGTTTAACGGTGTTGCACTGTGGATAATTAAGGCCAAGTGCTTCACTGCCCTGAAGGCCCCACACAGCCCCTGCGGCTCCTTTGGGGAGCAGCCCAGGGAGGAGGGGGGGCTCCCAATTCCCTTTAACCATCGCAAGACAGCCTTGGGTGAAGTTTCACAAAATGGCGGTGAGGCTCTTGCAGCAGCAGTTCCTGAGTTTGTCTTGTATTCTTCAGCTTTATGCTCATTTTGAATCTGTTTGGGCTTAATTCCTTCTTTTCCCCATTGGAGGGAATTGCTCCCTCTTGCCTCCTCCGCCCCATAGATGTGGGCCAGAAGGATTGTGGATGTTCTGGATCATGATCTGGGTTCATCTGCCCCACCAGAGCTCCTCCTTGGCCTCTGAATGGCCCCCTTGTCTGCAGGGCGGGATTATCCGGCTGCTCCTAGAGGCGGCTCAAAGGCCATCATTGCGTGGAAAGGTTCCCTTCCAGGCGATTAGGGAAAATGCATCTGGAGTGCCATTTGCTCATCTTGCTTGGAGATTGATCTGGAAATCAAATTTCAGTAATCTGTTCTGCCATCTGGTGTCCTGTCTACAAAGCCTGGGCTGCGATGGGAAGTGTAAGGGCTGTGGGAAAACTGGGGGAACAACTTTAAAATAGGAACAACTTTAAAACAGGAGTCAGTTCATGGATGACCGAGGAGTTTTGGACAAAGAGGTTGCTCAGCTTCACACATGCACGTCTTGTTTATAGTGCTTTTTCTCCTGCGAGCTCAAGAGAATTCAATTCCACATGGATAAAGCGTTCCCACAACAAAGCTTGAGGAAGGGAGATACTGCTCAGAGGCAGCAAACAGTGACCTTGTTTAAAAAGGGACCTGAATTTGGGTTCTCCCAGTTTAAGGTCTTTATCAATGTGGCTGCCATTACACACAGCCATCAATCATTCATCAAAAATACCTTCTGAGTAATACCTTCTGGGTGCTGATCTAAATTGTGGTTTGCAAAGCAGAGTGGTGAGGTTCAGATAGCATGTGACACTAAAACTCTACCATCCCATTATTCCTTCATGGGTTATTCAACCAGAGCAAGATGTAGATTCTAAAAGTCACATAGTGTCAATGTGCAGTTCCTTCCTTCCTTCCTTCCTTCCTTCCTTCCTTCCTTCCTTCCTTCCTCCCTCCCTCCCTCCCTCCCTCCCTCCCTCCCTCCTTTCCCTCTTCTCCCTCCCTCCTTCCCAGGAGTCTTTTCTGTGAGTGAGCAGAGAGAAATGCACTCACATTAGGATTCGTGGATGAATTCCTACAGGAGGTGGCACATCTGTTCCTCTAGCGATACTTTTTCCCTTCCAGTGCCCTGTAGAGTCTTCGGATCGGATCCGGCCCCTACCAAATGCAAGCCATTCTCTCCCCTCAGCTGGTTTCAGCTCCTGGCGCTCAGCTGTTCCTACCTTTGGATCCTCAATTTTACATGGCAGGATTTACTTCAAGGGGGAGGTGAGATTACCCCTCCCTACGAAGCAGCCTGTGCCTCTGTTTCGTTCTGCTTCCCAAGCTCATCAAAGCACTGCCGTTATTCTGACATTTGTGTACATCACGTACCGGGAAGAAGTAATTTACTTAGAAGAAATTAAAAGTTCATTTTAATTGAGCGCACACTGCAGTATGCAAATGAGCAGTGCATTATGTACACTGGTGCAGAAACAAAGGCAGTAATCACAGTTTAACCCTTGGCAGGCTGAGTCCCTCTGAGCAGGCAGCTCTCCCTCGCTCGCTTGCGGGGAAGCAGAGATTGAGGGCGAGGCTCTGCAGGGGGGCAGCGGGAGAGGGCAAAGCTGGGGGTGGGGACCTGAGATGGGCTTGGCATAACCCAGAAGGGCTGCTCTCTGTAAGCCGCCATAGTGAGCCATGTGCCACTGAACACAAGCCAGAAGGATTTACAGAGGGAATTCTGGTTGATGTGCCTGTCTACCCTTCTGAGTCCGGGAGGAAAGCAGAACTCGCTGAAATGTTCTTGGCTGCCAGAGAAGACCAGAGGCTGCCTCCAGTGGCGCCATCTTCCTAGATGCTGAACCAAAGGGGCTGTTTGCAAGAGACTCTAGCTTGGGTTTAGGTTTAGACCATTTTTCCTCTTCCCTCTCGGATTGTTTTTTCATTTAATTTCAGCTTTGCAGGGACTGCAGGAGAAACCAGAGAATTCTTGTGGTGTCCCCTGCCAGGAGTCTTAGGAGAGGCGTGTCAAAAATAAGGACAGGGGGCCCCAGGCTAGTTTCCACAGGTTGAACTTGCTAGTGAGCGTCTATGGGAGAAAGCTGCCAATCTTCTCCAGGGAGGGTGAGAGTCTCTTTCTTTACCCTCTGCTCTTCAAGATTCCCACATCCTTCTGGGACCCCCACAAACCTCCAACCTGGACACTCCAAACGCAGTGCAGTGAGTGGCCAGTTTGTGGCCTCTTGTAGCATCTACAGCTTATGAAGAAATGTGAGTGGTGGGAGATTTGTGAGAGGGGAGGGGTGCCGAGGCTTTTCTTTCAGACTACCTGTCAAACCTGGCATTTTTTTTTAATGGCCGTGCAGAGGAAACCGGTTCGCAGATGTGAAGTGACAGCCAGCTGCAGGAGACAAGCAAATGATTGCCAAGACTGGTTTGAGACGCCCACAGCTCCTAAACAAAGGGAGCCTTCCCAGCTCACTTGGATGAGCAAGAGATGGCAGGGAGCCAGGGAAACAGGCTGTGGCACTCACCCCTTGCTTGTGGCTCCCCTGAACTGGCATCACCCCAAGTAATCCCCTTGGCATGCCCATCCCACCCAATCCTCTTCTGCACATTGGGCTCAAAACGGCCCTACATGGCCAGTTTATCCTTCTGCAGTGCGCAACAAATGCTGGTCATTTCTATGCTCTGTGCCTCATGGCCAGAAGCTAAGACAAAGGTTGGGCTCAGAGCATATCAAGCACTAAGTGGTCATGCAAGAGGTGTGTATCTATCACAAGACAGTCCCTTGCACCTGGTTTGGTTCCCTTACAGAAGACAACCCAGCAGTGCCCCAAAACAGGGTCTCGTGACTTAAATTACACCATCTGTAGATGGGTGAGTGTCAAACTGGCAAGTGCCAAGCGCTTTATTTATCAAACACTGTGTTCAGAGTAGGGTACAGTGATGTAACATAGTACGATGAAAGTTGATGAGGAATAAAGCATCTCTTTTAATAATACTAGAATCTGTGTTCATCCAAAAAGCTGAATGGTTGGAAACTGATCCAAGAAATGCTTCTCCACTGAAATAGAATATATTTCCCTCGATTCACTGCCAAGATGTGGAGGGGGTTACTAGGTGCTTCTATGTTTTCTTTAATCCTATGGTTACCCAACAAATCTGTTAAGAAACCTGCATGATTTGAGTTAGCTATACTGTGTATAATCTCAACAGCTTTGTATCGCTTGCCAACATTTAAATCGAGGGAGATACAACAGCTTTCCCAGAGATGTCAGCACTTGGCATCTTTGTTAAGCACCTGCACTTACTGTGACTTCATATGTTATCCACACAAGAGTTGTTCCTTCCTAAAACAGGCTCGATTCCCTCATGTTCTGTTGATGTCCAACTCCATGTCCATTTGAACCCAACGTAGCCAGGGTTAGAACAGGGACAGGGTTGGAAGTCTGCATGATTGAGAGTCGTGCCTTGGGTCTGTCTCCTTCTTGCTTACGCCATCCTCAACTCTCGCACACTTTTTGGCTGCTCAAGGTTTCTATAGTTGCAGTGAAAATAATTCCTCTTTTCTTCAAAGTCTGCCTCTGTTATCAGGGTTAGGTACTGGCCCCTTTGGGGAAAATCACCATCAGTATAGATACTAAAGCTATCAAGCAAGGCATGTTTTCTGCAAAAAGGCTGTTAGTGAGATTCAGTACTTCGGACAGCACCACAGCAGGACAGCTTTGCTAGGGTGAGATTGAGTAGGATTGAGTGTCATTAGGATGCGAGTTAATTATACTTCTAGATCAGGAGTCGCCAGACTTAGCAACTTTAAGACTTGTGGACTTCCACTCCCAGAATACCTCAGTCATCCATGACTCAACCCTGGCAAGATGGAGCAGTTTGGTATTTTGAATCACCGTGAACTGTCATCTTTGACGTGTCATAAGGGTAGTACAAATTCATCTTGGGTGCCAATTGTACCCATTCTGGGCTGGGAGACAATGCTCATGGTCACTCATACCTAGTCACTTCTTGTTAGGATTACTGCAATGTGCTTTACATGGGACTGCCCTTGAAGACCACCTAGAAACTTCAAATAGGCCCAAATGCAGCAAAGCAAAGAAGGTTGACTTTGTTCATGTTACACCACTGCTGCAGAAGTTGCACTGGCTCCCAATTTCTTTCTGGATGTAATTTAAGATGCTGGTTATGACCTTCAAAGCCATGTATGGCATGGGGCCAGGTCACTCAGGAGACTGCCTCCCTCCTAGGACATCTGCCTGTCCCACAGCAGGTCAGATAGTGTACAGTAAGTGTGCTCTTTCCCTCAAACATTGTCATATGGTGGGGCCTTGAGGTGTGGCTTCTCTGGGGCTGCCCCAGCCTTTTGGTACAGCCTCCCCCCTAAAATTCAAAGGTCCCCCTATCACCTTTGTCTTTTGGAAGGCCAGTAAGACCCGGTTCTTCCCTCAGGATGTGGGACAGGATGGGACATGAGTCCAACACATTTCTTTTTAAAGGGTGCTGTTATGGCACTGATAGTGTGTTGGAGTTTTCATCATGTTTTTATTACAGGTATGTTTGTTACCTGCCTAAGGTGGATTTAAATAAAGCCATGTCATTTTCCCTCAAATAAATACAATGTTAAAAGATGTGGAATGCCGTTTTGCTCACCATTTTTTCTTCTCCCTTTTATTGACCTTCTTTCAGCATTCTGAAGGGATGAGCACTGATGCCTCTTTTTTTAGAGAACCAAGAACAAATGCCTTTGTTTGCAGCATTAACTCTTCCTGCCCTGGTTTTCCTGCCCTGAGAGGGCTGTTCTCTCCCCTCCCCTTTGCTTTCTTGGCAGGCTGAAATGCGGCAGACTCTGGCCCACTCGGAATGTACCCCCTCCATGGTGCATGGATACCAGCAAAGGAAGGACCAAAATCAGGGGCTCCAAGCCCCTGACCTGAGATTCCTAATCGGGGTTTCTATCTACAATATTGCCCAAGTCATTGTGAGATCTGTGCCATTTTGGAGTTGTTTTTCATTCTTTCCATGGATTCCTGGCTGGTCTTTTTCTGAAATATTCTGAGATCTCAGAATCCACAGGCTCTTTGCAAGCAGCACCAGAGCTCCAGATGGCACCCGGAAAGAGTTAAGTCCTCTGTGATCAACACGAAGAAGTGAGTGGTAAACAATTTTTTTCCTCCCTCTGCTAAATTAATATGCAAATTCCAAGGCCCATTTCCCCCTCCTGCTTCCACTCTCTTCTCTGCTTTAAAATTAGCGATGTAGAAGGCTCAGGCTAATTATGCACTTGAAGGAGGAGGGAGAAGGCTTCATTAATGTGGCACTAAGAGTAGGCTAAAACTGATTGTGAGACGATGAAATTTAAATTCAAGCGTGGTGTTCCCTCTGCATCTGGAACCTTTCTTGCAGCCCCCAGCACATATAACCAGCCAAGAGGAGCACGCCTTAGCCTCACAGAGGCTCACTTCAGGCTGGTGGTATCTCCAGGAAGCCATAGAAAGGCAGTACATTACATTTTGCACACTTTCGTGCTCTGGCTGGTATGATTAGCTTGCTTTGGTGTGGGGGGGGGGAGTTTTGTCAGAGCAGCCATCTCAGGTCATTGGGGACAAGCAGTTTATTTCAGCATATTTATTGCCATGCCAAGTTCACTCTCACTTTTGTCCTTTCTGGCTGGGGATGATGGGATTGCATATCCCAACAGCTAAACAGCATCAAGTTGGAGCTGTTGGATTGAATTTCTCTTGGCGTTCTAGCAACCTACAACTAAGGAGAAATTTTCTAACAATGCAAGCAATTAACCAACGGAAGAGCTTTTGTCTCCAGAAGTTGTGGGCGAGGCTTTCAAAAAGAGACTGAAATGATGCAGGGTCTCCTGCTTGATCAGGGGGTTGGACTAGAAGATCTTCAAAGTCCCTTCCAGCTCTATTGTTCTATGTTTTGTGTGCTCTTCAGTTATTATCCTGGCACAAATGTCATCCATTTCTTTTCAAGAACGCCGCTTGAACGGAGCAATCTTCTCGTGTAACAGTACCTGGATTTTATCAGAAGAAAGGCTGAAAGCAGCTGGGTGTCCTGATGTAGCAAAACCATCTACAGAGAATCCTCCTGAAGAGCTGGTGCCTCTGTTTCTTTGCCTCTGAAGGACCCTTTTGTTCTTCAATACTGACTTCACACCAGAACAAAGAGAGACGAGTGAGAGATAAAATCAAGAGGTGACAAAAGATTATATCTCTCTCCAGTCCATGAAATAACATGGCTCGGTTTCCCTATTCCATATTAGTATGATCTATTTAATGCCCGAGAACTTTGCCTTAGAAAAAGTTACTTGGGCGAAACAAAAGACAAGAGAAATGACCTATTAATTAAAATATTCATTGGACATCAACAGGTCCATCTGCAAAATGCATATCTCTTGTCTTTTATTTCCTAATTCTAGCAGCTATTAAATAATCCATTATGTCGTCCTTCTAATGTACGGTTCGGAGGCCGTACCTGGCCTGTGAGTGTAAAATTTACTCCTTTTGAGAAGTTAACCAGAATGTCTGTGATGCAAACTATTTCTGGCCCTTTGCAGTTCTGTGAACATGATTGTTTGCTGCATGATGTTTGCCTCCTCCTAACATTCCAGAACTCCAAGAAAACCGAAGCTCTGGTTCAGTGGAGAAGCATCTGGTAATCCAAATGTTAATATCCATAGCATTAAAAGGGAAAGATTCAGAAATGGGCTATAACTCAGTTACGATGGTCACTGACTTTGCAAATACCTTTTTGCTCTGCCCTGCTCTTATTAAAACAAGACTGACCCCATATTTGGTAGCAGATATGCTGGCCGTCAAGAACTGTATTTTATGCACAGGGATTAACCTCAAACAATATCACATAACTTCCAGGATCAGGTCCCATTAGACTTTGTTCACAGTAGAAGCAGTATTGTATTGGAACTCTAAAGACACATTCTCGGAGTATCCTCTTATGAAATTCCTTATGAAATTCAAGTACCGGATCATTTGAAGTGACTCTAATCGTGTGAGTTGCGTCCCAGAAGTTGCAGAAGCTCTTTCAGTATCTCTCTTGTAGCAAGCAGTTGTTGGTTTCATGGATGGGAAGGTGTAGACCACCCTGGCACCATATTTGCAAGGCTCTTGCTGGGCCTCTTATCTGAGTGGAGACAGCAAATCACTCCATGAGTCCTCAGCCATCTCAGGTGACGTAGAGAGGAGCTTGAGGACCTCCCAAGAGTAGACAAGACCTGCAGGAATGATCAGAAGAATGGATTGAGAGATGGACAAGCCAGACGGCAGTTCCACAAACAGAAGTCCTTCACTTGATGAACCTGGCATATGATGAAGGATGTACAAGGTCAACAGTTTGCATTAGAGCGGGACAAGCCTCTTGCTTTGTAGTTGATGGAATTCAGGAAGCCTGTCATGAATGCAAATCAACTCAGCAGCATCTCGACAGAGGCTGGATTCACCCAGGGCACAGCCATAGTGTGGGTTTGTTTAGCTTGGGCTTAATGCATAGAACCACAGTAGATCATAAACCATAATTTATGGGTTAGCATTAAATGCAGATTCCACCAATTGTGGTGTAGTCTACAAAACATAATTCAAACAAATCTCGCAGTGTGTGCTCAGCCAATGTGTCCTCAGAAGCCTGGGCAAACTAACTTAGTCCAAGGTCGCTGTGCCCTGCCTTTACACCTCTCAGTCTAACTGGCATCTGTGCAAAGCTCCCTGGTTCTTTCAAGTCCAGGAGCAACTGCTCATTCATTTCAAAGAAGTTGCACAGACGAACCTCCCAGTGGATCACCCCATCAGCCCCCCCCCTTTCTCTTCAGCTGGTATTTCTCCCTCCGACTATGATGCATGGTGGAGCTAATTTGGCGTACTGCCATTAATTCCAGCACAGCTGCTGCGCCCCCCTCCCTCCCTCAAGGCATCTTGCTAATACGCGGCTTCGGAGCCTCTCAGCAAATTAACATCATTTGTTCTCCAGAATATGTTTTTATTTCTACATGACATGCATAGTTTATTACCATCCCTCCAACTTGGGGAAATCTGGCCATTGGGGTGCAGAGCAGAGAAGCAGCCACCAAGTCCCTCTATTCCTCCTCCTCCTCCTCCTCCTCTGCCTTTGTCCCTGCCTGGATCTGTCATGCGAAAAAGGAGCTGCCTCCTCCAGCCTCTCTGCTCTCTGGCAGGCCCCGTTTTCAGCCCCTTCTGCAAACCCAAACGGCAGCCATTTTCTTGTCTGTCTGAAAGTGGGGGAGGGAGAGAAAGCTGGAGAACCAGGAGATTCCATCCTTCCCATCCATGGGAATTTATCCCGAGAAGTCCTCACATATCACCCACTGGGTGAAACAACGGTTGGCAGCCGTCTGCTAGCGCACTGGTGGCCTTCGAAATAATGCCAAGCTTCAGCTTCTGCCAATTTTCTCCATGTTGCAGAAATGTTAGGTTTTGTCTCCTGCCCCAAATCACATCCAGTCACTTTGCCCCCAGAAGAAGGTGTGAGTGCAGTTGTGGACTTTAGTACCTGATAGAAGACGGGTCTCATTCATGGAAAGGCCATCGGATCAACTTCCCATTTGCTGGGATTTGCAAGCTGCATGGGAATTCACATCCAGGTTCTGACCAGCAAAGGCAGAAGGGATGCATTAACCCACATCTTTGTGGCAGGACCTTCTGCCCTCAATGGGTGGCAATTCCCTGACTGATTTGGCCTTCAGCCATGCTTCGGTGGGGAATCCTGGAGGTTGTAGCCTTGAGGGCCCCAGCTCTGAGGAGCCCTAAAAAAGCTTCTCCTTCCCTGAAATCTGGCCCTGGGCATTTTTCACTTTTCCTCCTCCACGGCCACTCCTGTGGCCTGGTGTGGCCTCCCCTGGATCTCCACCACAAAACAGCTGTGAGCTGTGAGGCTGGAAAGGAAGCGAGCCAGACTGTTACCTTGAGCCTTCCTGGGCAGTTTGCCTTGCCAGCCATGGGCTTTTACAGGCCTGCTGCTCCACTGATTTCCCTTTTGCACCCGCCATGTGATATCACACACACACACACACACACACCCTTTCTAGGCAAAGCAGCATATGATTTGATTCTGCAGAGCTGGCCAGGATCCCTCGGGCCTGGGTCCACATGTGTGTGTATGTGTGTGGGGAGGGATAGGAGGGTCTTCCTTTGTGTGGAAGTGCATCCAAAACAGCCCCTGCTGGTGAGGCTGATGGGCACCGATTGGCAAGGACCAGGGCAAGACCAAAAAGACAGGCAACGCAAAGGACGTTCTGGGCTAAACCCTTGGTTAGCCAAAGCCACATTTGCAGAATGTCTGCCTCCATCTCTAGCACAGGGGTCTCCAAACTTGGCAACTTTAAGACTTGTGGATTTCAACTCCCAGAATTCCTCAGCCAGCATAGCTGAGGAATTCTGGGAATTGAAATCCACAAATCTTAAAAGTTGCCAAGTTTGGAGAGTCCGGCTCTAGCACTTTCATGGGGAAGATCGGGCACCAGGGATGGGAAGGAGATCTAGCTCTTCATTACCTGCCCTGTCTGGCCCTCCTTGGTGAACTGGGATGCCAGAGACAAGTTACTCCCATACTTTTCAGAGCTTGGATCAATTAAATCTGCTGGATTTATTCCAAGCAAACCTGCCCATGAGGGTGATCCTTGGATCTGGCTGAGGCAGGTGCGCCTGGGTTGGTGCCTCACAGGCCCCTAAAGGCAGAAAAAGTTTAGCTGGAGGCAAAGCCACACAGACCACTCGATCCCTGGAGCAGATCTCTGGACATTTTGTTTAAAAGCAGCTGCAGGGATTTCTGGCCAGAGCGAATGTTCCCCTGATGCTTTGGCTAATAATTCTACAACAGAGAAAGGAAAAATGGCTGGTGCTGGGAGGATACGGCAGTTTTGTGTGGAGAGAATTCACAAAGGGTGAAATGTGGTTTTGTGTGTGTTTGTGTGTGAGAGAGAGAATTTAAACTGCTTTGTGGTTTCATGGTTGCATTTTGAGCTGAGGCCCTGCTGTCCAACTACCTGAGTCCTTAACCACAATGCCAAGAGGGCTGTGCTAGCAAAGTTTCGAATCGTATAAGGAACAAAATCACAAATGAGAAACTGAAGAAAAACGACCACATTCAGGGTAATAATATCAGCATTGCAGTAGTTCTAACTGGCTACAAGATCAGGTATTCCCCAGGATCCAAAACCTTTGCCAGAAGGACTTCTGCTAGGGTATCCACGAGGTGTGGTCGAAAACGTCAAGATGGGAGTTGCAGCTGTGATCAAAGCTCTGCCTGATCCTTTGGGGGGGGTGTCACAGCCATCCCACTGTCTTTTCTGACCAAAGCCTGCAGACATCCCTGGTTCTCCTTTTAGTTCTTGCAGCCAGGCTGGGGAAAATTCCCAGTCCTTGCCCCTTTACCAGTTCAGCTGGGTTGTTATGGACCTGAGTTCCCTGCTGCCCCAGGTCAGCCCTGAAGCCCCGTCCACTTCTTGGGTGCCGTGTTTGGATGACCAATCAGCTACCCCCCCCCCCCGCCCCAAATGTCTCGCTGCCTCATCAAAGCAAAGGGGAGGCATCTGGGCAGTCGAGTCAGCAGCTCCAGCCGGCGGCTGCATTGGAATGCTGCCTGCGCAGAGCAGGTTCTGCCCATGGGGAAGGCTTCCGTGTCAAAAGGCCAGGAATCTTTTATGAATATTTCATTACGAGGCCTCCTGCCGCTCTGCAGAGAACATCTGGCTGGGCTCTCCAGAGACCACCCGGGGCTTTGTGCAGGAAGCCGGAACGGTAAAATATGGGAAGGGAAGGGAGAATTGAGTCAGGGTGAGCTCTGCCTGCCTGCCCTGAAGCCCCCAGGCTCTCCTAAAGAAGCTGGATGGGGGGACCAGGACTGGCCAGGAGCTCCAAGGCTGGGTTTCCTGAATCACCTTTGCAAGGCCCAAAGGTGACCCGTGCTGGGAGGACGAGTCTTCCCACAACTGGGGAGCAGAGGGAGAAGCTAGCTCATTTTTATACAGATACATCCAGACTTCACTTTCCAAACTGTCCACGCCTTTCCACGTTTTGCCATTTTGAGTCCTCCAAGCAATGGATACTTTTTAACACAATTTCAGAGTAACTGACCAACATACAATATTGGAAAAAAAGGCATGTTTGTTTAAAAATGCATGTGCAAAAAAAATGGATATATGAGAAGAAAGCATGAAAATATGTAGAAGCTTTCATGGAGGCTTTTTTTTTGCCAGATTTGTGCAGATACATGAAGATGCTCAAAACAGAGCTAGGGTTAGGAAAATATGGAATAGATTGAAACCTATATTAATCATATTTGCCCTGCCTTCTATTTTATTGTCATTTTACCGCAATTTCTTTGTTCATTGCCAGCCATCCAGAGTCACTGACAGTTGGGCAGCATGCAAGTTCATCATCATCATATTATTATTACGTCAAGCACCTTTTTAGGGTTCTATTTCTTAAATTTTATGCTCCCCATCAGAATTGTTACCGTTTTGCCCACCAGCCAAACATTCAGAGAAGCAGGCACGCTGTGCACCTTCTCTCCTTGTGTTCCGAAAGACCAGCCCCCATAGCTCACCTCGCCCCCCCCCCAGGCCCCAGGAGCTGCCCAGCTCTGCTTAGAGCAGTGACAGGTAAGCCACACTTATGTTCGCTTGGTGCCTGTTTCGTTCACATGAACAAATCCTGTGGAGAAATAGGGCTGTCCTTGGATTTGCCATTAGACCCAGGCAACAAAGAGCTATAACCACTCAGAACAGCACAAGTACTTAAATCCACAACTGTAGGACTGGAAACCTTAAGAAGAACAGTGTTTCCCAGCCGTGACCATTTCCAGGTGTGTGGCTTCACCTGCCAGAATTCTTATCAATGGCCATGCTGGTGGCGGAATTCTTGGATCTGAAGTCCACACGCTCAAAAATAGTCGGGGTTAGGAAGCACTGCTTAAGGCTTTCATTCTGCAAGGAGCAACAAGGTTTTCTTCAACAAAAAACTAAGATAGTCAAATCTATTGATAATCAGCATGCTCATGTTTTCCTATATTCTTGTAAGTTCCCCTCTCCCCTGGGGCCCTTTTACTGCACTGTTTCCAGAGCAATTTTTTTGCTGGATTAAAACTAAACCTCCATCTCTGACTATCATCAGATGGCTGACTAATTTCCGCTGGCTGGTGTGGAGGAGGCTGTTTCAGACTTCAGAGAATTGCAACCTTTTTCTAAAATCCTCAGAAAAATCTTCCTTTTCCCGTGCCTTGAGGAGCCTCAGAGAAGGGGAAGCTGCAACTTTTCCACCTTGTCTTCTAAAATGAAAAAAACTGGGTGCCTTGAAGGAAGCACCACATTTTGGGGGAAAGAAATGAGTGTGTTGCTCTGAAAGGATGGGAAGATAAGATCCCTGCAAAACTGAACCAGCCAAGGTGGTGCTGAAATGGTCAGGAACTAAGACTTGGGGAATCAGTGATTCCCCTCACATCTCTTTCCTGCTGAGTGTTGATCTCCTTTACCTACATTTCTTTTTAGAACAGCTTTCATAGTTTGGGCTATTTTTAAAAATAAGTCCCAGAATGCACTAAAAGTCCAAATACATAAATTAATATTCTGCATGGCACCATTTTTATTCCTGAGTGGAATGCAAGATAGATTTTTAGCCTTACCGTTGACTCTAGAGAACCGTCCCTCAGGGCCAAAAATTTGCTTATTCTCTTATGAACTCTCTGTATACGCCGCATTCTGGCCCTCAAAAACCAGTATTTGGACTGTTCTGACCCTTCAGCTAAATGTGTTGATGTCGTTGTCCAATTTGTGGCTTGGATTGAAAAGGCAAAGAAGAGACGATTTTCAACTCCCCAAAACAAGGATTTGGTGCACCGTTGTCTCTCCACAATATCTCAGACCGATGGAGGGGTGAGGCCAATTAAGATATTATTTGATATGATGAGAGAAGACTTGAAAAGGCTAATTCTTAGAAGAGCTGACCTGCCCAGGGACTCCCTTCAGCAGTGTCATGTTTTTGAACAGTCTCTGGTCTCAGGGAAAGCAGCCTTTTTCTGATTTTCTTGCATCTGTACCCCCTTCTTCGGTTCAAGGACTCTGCTGTGCTCCTCAACCAGCCATCTCCAACTCAGCACCCTCCAGATGTACTGCACTCAACTCCCGTTATTCCGCTGTGGGGCTTTGCAACCAGATGGGCAGTGCATGGAGGGAGGCAAAGCATCCAGAAACAAAATCTTCATCTATCAACGTTCCTGCCAAATGGACATTTTTATTATTTTACATTAAAGCAGCCAGCTCATAGTCTGAAAACTCACGAACTGTAGGAATTTGACCATTTGAATTTGTTTACATCATCAGCGTTTGATGTTACTGTTCCTTGAAACAACCAGCATCATATTTTTTAAGCAAATTTTTGCATCTTGGGGGAGTTTTGACCTTTTGGCCTTTCTGCCACAGGGTCAGATCCCAGTTCAGAAGAGGAGTTGGGCCAAGGAAGCTCTTTGGTGGAGCTGCCAAAATTTAGCAGGATGCATTCTGCTTTGACAACATGCAAAGATTCCTCCCTGGCGTTTTGGGCTCCACGTTGCCTTTAGAGACGCCGGCACCCAACCTCAGCTGCACCCCAAGCATTGCTGGAGAAGGAGCTTCCCAGCTCCCAGCAGGACCATCTCTGGAGGCAGAGCAATGCTGGATTACAAAGGGCAAATTCGCTCTTCCCTTCACCAGACAGGGAAGGGGGTCTCTCAGGCCTTCCTGAGCGAGGGAGGAGAAGTGAAGAGTGAGAGAGCAGAACATTCACCCACCTGCCCAGATTAGACAAAGCTTCCACTGCCTGGGAAGTGTGAGAGAACCAGGATCAATCTTAACATTCAACGATTCTGATCTGTAGCCACGACAAAAATGCCAGGTGATGCCACCAACTCTCAAGCAGATTCTTCCATGGGACCAACACACAGAGACTCGCACACACACCTCAGTCCAGGCTGTTGAAAGGGATGGCCATGCTCAGAGGCACAACCGCATGTCCCTGGCACACTCGCGCACTGCTAGCAAGCAATCAGCCCCATGCACCCTGCACACAGATGGACCAAACAGCGAGAGAAACACATTCTCTTTCTTGCTGGTTGAAAAATGAAGGCAAAATACCTTTGGCTGCTTCTCCGGCTCCCCAACGATGCTTCGTACCTGCCCTGCCTTTCCAGCCTCCCTGCCTCATCCTCTTGTTCGTTCTTTCGCTCTCTTTTTCCTCTCTTTTGTGGGGCTGCTGCTTCTCGCCAGCCCATCCTCCATGGCACCTCTGCCAACTCAGCTGCCACCTGCTTCGCAGTGGGCTGCCAGCTTCTCAGCTTCGTATGCTCCTTTTGGCCCCTCGCTGCCTTCTGGCATCCTGGCAGGCAAGCCGCTCGGCTGATGGCACCGGTCCATTTCCCTCCTTTGCGATCCAGCTTCTGCCTTGGTTGCCACCGGAGCCGCCTGCAGTACCAGCTCTTCGAGAAATTGGCAGGAAATAAACCAGAATACGGAGACCTTCCGATAGCAGCTGATTGTAGCCACGTCTTGGGGAGGAGGAGGAAGGAGGGAAAAAAGAAGAAGGGGAACAAAGACTCCCCCAAAGGAAGAGCCATCCTGCACAGAGCAAACCTGGAGCCAGGCTGGCCGGGGGGCTCCGGTGCCTTGGCAGCAGTGTGGCAGGAAGGAGTGAACCAGTCCTGCAGCTTCCTGCTCTTGCCAAGAAGGGGAGGGAAAAAGGGGAAGGTGATCAATTGGCACCCCTGATTTTGCCAGGGAGATCCCTTCCAGCCCACCTGGAGCAGCTGAAGCAGCTCCTTCCCTGGGCACAGAGGTCACCAGAGACCTGATGGCTTCCATCTCCATCCCTTCCCCTGTGCAGAAAGAGAGGTCTAGGAACCACAGGCAGGTCTTGGGCTATTTTCAGAAACAAACCTCCGTCCTTCTGATGCATTGCAACAGGATCTCTCCAGGACACACCCCTTCCCATCATTCCCCTGTCTCAAGTTTGCACAGACCTTGGCAAACGGAGAAGGACAGGCAGAGGAGAGCTTTGGGTGCTCAGGAACACCCCTGCTCATGTCAGCATGTTAGAACATGGCTAGGGAGTTGGCACACAATCTGCAGAAGCCAGGGAGACCTCGGCAGAACCCCTGCACCCCAAAGGGGAAGATTGGGGGGGGTTGGGGAGAGAGGGGGCATGTGAGAGCCTTAGAAGACCCTCAAGCTGAAATGAAAAGCTTTCCCAGGGATGGATGTTGCCGAAGAATTCATTGAAAACAGGAGAGAACCCTTGGAAGGCTGGGTCTGCTGCCCCCACAGAAGCTGCTTTGGCACCAGTCCAGCTGGGAATGCTGATGAAGCTGCCTGCCCCAAATGCCAGAGAAGCCAGCCTTTTCAGGGGCAGATGCTGGAAGGTCTCCCCTAGTCCAAGCAACTGATGTCCAGGGAGACCAGCTGCCTAAAGGCTGCTTAAAGCTGAAGGTTCTGCTTTGGCACCAGGCAGCCTCTGCTTCAAAGCGCAAGATGTCGCTTTGTTCTTCACGCGGCCAAAGAGGCATCATTTTTGCTTCGGCTAATAAACAGAGGTGAAGTCAGAGCATCTCAGGCACAGGCAGCCTCCCAGTCTCACAGATCCAAACCTGCTGGGCCTCCCTGTAGTCGAATATGAAACTCTGTCCTGCTTCTCATGCACCACAACGTTCCCCAAAGGGCATTTCCGATAGAAGATTCCTCCGACGTTTGGCTCCTGTTGGCATTTCCTTGCCTCTGCTGAGCTACCCTTTCTCCCTGCACCTCTCTTCTTCCATTTTCCCCTTCTCTTCCTCGTCTGTAATCTTCCCAGTGATCCTGGCTGAATTTCAGCGCACAGCGCTTGCCAAGGCCACTGATCTGCTTTGAACGCCTGGCAGTTCCTCCCGGTCAGTTTGGTTTAGAACATTTGCTAAAGCTGCAAATGGTACCTGGATCCATTTATCCATTTCTCAGGGGATGCTGGAATGCAGGCCTCTTAGTACCTGTCCTTGCTACTGGCCCTCTGTGTCTTTCTCCAGCCATTTGCTTGAGCTCTCCAGCCAGCTGCCAGGAGCAAGTGGGGCAGCCGTTTCTGAGGGCTGAGAACACGGCAGAGGTTAAGTTCCAGCTGCCTTCTGGGCAAGGCCAGAAATGGACAGAGTAGCAACAACTGCCTGGCTCTGAAATTGGCCCTCCCTCCTCCCTCCCTCGTCTCTCCGTCTTTGAGCTACTCTAGATCAGGGGTGTCAAACTCAATTTCATTGAGGGCCGCATCAGCATTGCGGTTGCCCTTGGGGGGTGGGTGGGTGTGGCCAAGGTGGGTGCAGCCTGAATGGGTGTGGCCTACTGGATGGGCATGGCCAGCTCTACATCGTTCGCGTCAAGGGTGCCTGTGGGGGCCTGGGCAGGAGTGGGACAGATCTGAGGGTCTCTGGCAGAAGGGGGTGGGACCGGGGCAAGCGCCAAGGCATGGTCCATTTCTTCATTCCTCACAAAGGGTGACACCTCCCCAGCATGCACCCAGGGGGCGGGACCGACGCGGCAGGGGCTGGTTTCTAGACGGCCTTGTGGAGCCTAAGACTGAATTTGTTTCAGCATAGAGGGCCACCACAAAATTGTACATTGGCTCCCAGCCGGCCTGGGCCAGGGCCAAGGTAGCGGGGGCCGTTCCCTCACTGTTTCCAGAATGGCTTCGTGGGCCACATGAAACCACTTCGCGGGCCCCATCTGGCCCCCGGGCCTTGTGTTTGACATGTCTGCTCTAGATGGTGGTGATGATGATGGTGATGTTATCCTTCTCTATAGGAAAGCCCCAAGCGGACTCGGTTCCAGGCCATTCCGTTTGTTAAGACATACCTGGCAGAAAAGTCCTCTGTGTATGCTCATGATCACTTCAGTCATTCCTTCCCTGTTTTCAGAGGAACTAAAACCCAATGGCTGTCAAGCTCCCCAAGGCAGCACCATGTTGGATGGAGCTTCCCAGAGACACGAAGAGCAACAAGGCTGAGAACAGAATCTTTGCTCTAACTCAGGAATGGTAATCAAGACACACCAATGTCGGTTACTGACTGGCAAGAGGCTGGTTCAGAAGATACTGTCTGTCTCTGCTTCACCCAATCCAACCCCTTCTTTTCTTGCATCTCTCCTGGTGAGCAGACTTTCTCATGCTCAGTCAGAAGTCAGAGGGGGCCGTTGCGTGCTCACATTCCCAGCATTGTTCAGGGACTTTTCTGCCAGCTGCGAATCCTGACCGAGATCTTCTCAAGGTTTGCAGAGACTGGGGGGGGGGGGAGATCTGCCAAGTCACACCCCTCCCCAGGTTGGCTTGCTTTACCCTTGCCAGCCATTCAATCATCCTTCCCTTGGATGCCAAGATACACTACCTGCTAGAGGAGGATGTTCAAACGGATCTGTTTTTCTCACTCTGAGCCCTGAGGGCATCTTCCAAGAGGGCAAGTGAAGGGGCTGTGATTGCCAGGAGGGGATAACAGGAGTTCACAATGGCACTTTTGAGCAGCTGTCCAAAGATCTTGATTCAATTAGATCTCAAGGCGATTGAGTTTTTTCCCCAGTTTCTGGCTTTCTTAGGCAACACATAGCACACTCCTCAATCCGCCTTTTCTCTCCTAATGCATTGCCTTCCCAGAGTCTATGGGGTTTCTGTTTGTGCGTGGTTTCTTTGAGGAGCAAGTGTTCCAAGGCAGAGTCTTCAGCGCTCCTAATCACCAGGTGGCATGGCTGTGGTCGGGCTGTTTCCTGCTCTTAAAGAAACTGGCCAAGAGAGATGGAATCAGGTCCCCCTGTCTGCAGTTGGCCAGGGGAGGCTTTTCAGGGTCCCTTCCTAGATATGGTGGGGTGCAAGCTTTGTGCTTTGTGCATACATTCAAGGGAAAATCTCCCTGCAGTTGGACTGGACTTCTGGGAGCAACAGGGGCACACAATTTTCTTGGGAAGCAGCTGGCCCTTGCCTTTCCCAAGCTCAGAGAGCACCAAGGACCCCTCATGTCAACCCTGAGCTACAAATACTCTCACTTTTTTTTTCCAGGGGGGCTTTAGAATTCCCATCCCAGAGTTCTTGGTGGAATTCCTATCCAAGAGTTAAGCAGGTCTAACTCTACTTGGCTCTTGAGGTCAACCAAGGTCAGGTCAGTGCTGCCACTTAGCTGGGCACATTAAGAAGACTGAGCTTTTAACAGTCCTGCACATGTAGGAGAGCAGCCTTATGGGACAAGGGAGCCAGAGACTCAGCTGGGAATAAACTGAGCCTGGCAGCATTGGGAGGGGTGGGGGTGGGGGTGGATTTCACCAGGAAATCCCATTCCCAGTTAAACAACCCCCCTCCTCCTTTTGAGGCCAAGACTGAACCTAACATATGGCTTCTCTCAGTCCACCCACCAGGTTTTCCAAGAACACAATGTGTGAAAATACAAAATGTTTTAAAGACAGAATTTAACATCCTAAAAATTATCTTGAAAAAGTGGCTCTAGCCTTCTATGATGCAAAAATAAGCTCAAAGGTACGTGGGGATGTTTTAGGGAACTGAGAGAGATTTCCATCTCTTGGAGGAGTGGGATACTCCATTGTCCCGTCTCAGAGCAACGGCCTTGTAGTTCAAGGTCGGTCCAGTGGCAAGGAGGAGGGTGGGGCGGAGGTGGCATTTGCCATCACCTCTGTCCCAGGAAATGCAGAATTGACTTTGGGAACCTTGCAGTCAAAACGATGCCCCTCCTCTGATCCACAATTCTCCCCAGGTTAGAGATTAGGAAGTGGCAGCCCCGGGAAGAGAACCTGTGGCTCAGTGACTAAATCACTGACTAGTATGTATAACTGCCCAGGTTCGAATCCCATAAAGGGTATGGCTAACTGATGAAGGCAAAAAAGCCAGAAATGGTCCATCTTAAGATTATTCAAGATGCTAGAGAACGTGGAGGACTTAAAGCTCCAAATTTGACACTTTACTATGATTCTTGTGCATTAACATGGACGTCGGATTGGATTAACCTGTTTAACAAGAGGATATTGAATTTGGAAGGATGGGACTTGTATTTTGGGTGGCATGCTTATCTTTTTATGCAGAAAAAGATTGACAAAACTTTTAGAAATCACATAATAAGGGCTGCATTGTTAAGAGTTTGGCAAAAGTATTTTTTCAAGTTTGATGTTAAACTTCCAATTTGGGTGATACCATCACATATTTTTTTGACTATAC
>NW_015386423.1:533321-539607 GCF_001527695.2 Protobothrops mucrosquamatus
AGTAAAGTTTTACCTACAATGGAGGACTGGAGATTGAAGGTTTCGCATCTTGCTGAAATGGCAAAAATTTCGGCTTATTTGAAGAATCACTCAAATGAACAATTTTTATCAATATGGAGAAGATGGATTGTTTATATTCAAAATAAGCATAGAATGGTGGAATATAATCTAGGCTTTTAGATAATGTGTTTCTTTTTTTTATATATTTCACCTTCTTATGTAGAATAATATTTTGTGGAGTTAGGGATATTAATAGTAGTTTACTTTTAGTTAAATAGTATCCTGGGATAAGGTTTGGGAAGTCCGGGTGGGGGGTGGGGGGTGGGTTTTTATGCATTGTGATGTACTTGTGATGTGTTTTTTTTTAATGATAAAAAACAATAAAAATTTATATTTAAAAAAAAAAAAAAGGAAGTGGCAGCCCGGAGCTTCTTTCCTGAGCCAAACCCAAGAATTAGGGGTTGAGGCTGCCCTCTGTCGGCCTTTCTGCCCAAGCCCTGACCTGCCTCCCTGGGGCATCAGCTCCCTGGCATAGTGAGAAAGCAATTGCAGGCTCCAATTAATCGGATTAAACTGCCCGCCAGCTGCCCTGTAGGGCTGGCCTGCACAGCTCCTTGGGGCGGTGTGAGAGCCCAGTTTAACAGATTGCATCCCTGGGGCCACAGTTAGCTGCTCAGCAGGCGTATGGAAAATCCCATCCAGCACTCCTGCACCTGTGGGGTGGGTGGATCCCTCTGGAGTCGGCCCCTGCCTGCCCCTACTAGATGGGCCATCTCCCCTGCACCCACATAGCCTGGGAGGAAGGAGGCAAACTCTGCAGGAGGTTGGAAGAATAATTATTGTGGTGGAAAGCTGTTCCACATTATGGTTCTCTCTCTCTCTCTCTCTCTCTCTCTCTCTCTCTCTCTCTCTCTCTGTGTGTGTGTGTGTGTGTGTGTGTGTGTGTGTGTGTGTGAGCCTCAAAGGCCCTCCAAGGATCCAAAGCCCTCTCTTATTCCCAGAGAAGTTCCGAACGCCCTTGTAACAGATCAGAGTCTTCCTTGAAACTTTAGACTCTGCTATCACTGTATACTGTTTAAAATGCAATGGACCGTACCAGCAATGGACAGCTTCAGATATATTGTTAATGTACACATTGATAGTTGTGAGTGATGGGAGCAGGTGCAAGGGGGCTAACGGGTGGGAGCAGGACACCCAGCCACACCCAGGTCCAGTCCATGGTGACTTCTCATTGGGGCTGGGTGGCAGCAGCCAAAGCTTTGACTTTTTATCCTCCAAAATGGAAGAAAGAGGACAGCAGGCCTATGTCTTTACCTGTCAACAAGATCTGTGAGACTCTCTCCTCCCTTAACTTTAGAATCAGTCTGCCGGATGCAATGCGGCAACACCGCTGGGCCAGTGACGTTTGGAACAATGGGATCGTTTTCCTTTTGCAGTGTCTGCAAGGACGATGGTGGCAGAAAGAGAGCCACGCAGAGGCAGAGCGAGATGGGGTGGCCATGCCACAGCATGCTGGGAAAGTAATAGAGCACCTTCATCATTCTGACACACACGTGTGTGCTTGCATGCACAGGCAGAGTAAAATTCTGATGGAGAACAAGAGCAAAGGAAATTGTATTCAGGAAAGTGTGAGAGAGATTTAGCTAAGGATGGCAAATGGGTCTCCCCTTTCAAAAAAAATTAAGCAGAAGGGCCTAGAAGCCGAGAATCCCGGGTGCTGCCCTGGCACTGCTTGCTTAAGAAAAGTGGGTGGGGCTTTGGGAGTAGGAGACGGGTTGGCAAACAGACCCAGAGCCAGTGAAGGCACGTTCAGCAGCACCAACAGCCCTTGAAACTCCTCTCTCTCCTTGCTTGGCTGATCTGAAGGTATTCCATGGGGCCTGGAGTTTGACCTTCACACTGCTGCCCTCTGCCGGACGTGGGACCGTCCTTCCCGGTGCAGGGCTCACTGTAGATCTCCAAGGTGGCTGTTGCCTTCAATGGGAGCCCGGCGAGCATCCACACACCCATCGCTTCCGCCCCACCAGTGATGCCCTCCAGATGCGATAGAAGCCGGCTCTCATCATTCCTAGCCAGGAGGGTCAAAGGAGTTTCCAGAAACTGCAGCTGACCCACAGTGCAGCTGCAGGAATGGCGGAGGTCTTCCAGGCAGAGTCTCTTGGAAGGCTGCCTGGTCACCAGCTTGTTTCCCAGCACAGTTCAGACTGCTAGAATTTCCCCCCAAGCGCTTAGATCTGGGCTGCCTCTGGACCACCTCCTCAGCCCCTCCCCACCAGCTCCCTGCTAAAACCTGCTGGAGCCACCCTTCCCAGTCAGAGCTGCTCGGAAGAGAGAGGGCATCCAGGAGAGAAATTGTGGTGGAGGATGATCTATTTGCCTTTACTGGACCCTCTCACACCCCTCTCCAATAGTCCTTGGAAATCAACCTCAGACGCTGCAGGCCATTGCTCTGAATAATGCTCTTCCCTTAAGGAGCCCATTTGCCAGAAGCAAATGTTCAGGTTGTCTGCCTGTCTGTCTGAGGAAGGCTGAGCGTTTGTCATTTAGAGGCACTTTGCTCCCCAAGTCCCAGAATATGGGGGGGGAGGAATGGTGCCCCCGCCTTCTTCAGCAGCCGTCTTTGTTCTCTTGCTGGCTTACCGATGGATGGCCAGTGACCCGGAGAGGAAGGTCCTCTTAATGGAGCACATGTGCTGTGTCTCCAAACAGCTGCGAGAGAGATTCCCCTGGGGATTTAATGGAGCAGAAGGTGCAATCTGCTGCCCTCAGCACTTTGGAGAGCATTACGCGGGAAGCACAAGTCTGGAAGAAAGTGGTGTGGGGAGACCAGGAGTGCATCTCTGCTATTTTCCCAGCCCCGGGCTCGAGCACCGAGTCCAGATATAGGAAAGGCTCACAATTTAGATAAAAACAAGAATGTCTGAGAGGCTAAGCTAGAAGGGCGGTACCCCCTAAGCTGCTCGGCCATAAGATGTGCTTTTCAGGATATTTGGAGTTGCCGCCTTCCCTCTTTAATCTGGAGTGGGAAATTCTTCTTCTGATGCCTTCTGGTTGTGGAGGCGAAGATGAGGCTCAGTGCCAGAGGGCCTTCAAGTGCACAGAGTTGGCACAGGTGTGTGAAACAACAATGGTTTGGCAGTCTCAAATCTATTAGACAGTATACCTCCCTCTGGGAGGGTGGGGGGAATGATGACATTGACTTAAAGATCACGGGGTCTTTGTGCTGGAAGCCTCTTGGGGCTGCTTAATTGGCGCTTCCACTTCTGAGCCTTGGGGGTCTCGGTCAGAGTCAGGGTTACAAGCTGTTCTGTTCTTCCACGAGCAGTCAGACATTGACAGGGACCTGGTTGAAATGAAAGCTGGAATGTGGACGTAAGACGTGAGGTGGGGGGTGGTGAAGCTTTCTAGCAAATGGTCTGGATAAACCCTTCAACCAGAAAGAGGTGGGTTAGCAATCAGGGAAAGAGGAAGAACGGTGCTTATTTAATTGTTTTTTATTGCTTTAAAAGAAAAAGAAACAAAACAAAGACATAATTGTGATTCAAACACACACACAAAAACTACATGTAAAAAATGCTTTTAAAAAAGTGAATGCAACAGAAAAAAGAAAAAACAAAGTGTATGATTGTAGCATTTAAGTTACGATTCTATTTACTTATCTAATGTAAATATTATTCAAGTACAGTCCATACACATTAATTTCTAATGCATTTATATAAATATTTTAACCTACTATATTTTATATAAACGTGTTCCATATTTCATCATACTTGTCTGTACAAAATCTATGTCTCCACTCATAGGTAACGAGTGCAATCAGGACTTCAATCCATTGGTTGAAAGGGGCTGCTATACTTTTAACTTTCCAATGTTGCAATATTGTATTGGCCTTTTGGCCATAATAAGAGCAAGGAGAATCCATTTACATTGTCAATTATCCAATTCAATTTCCTGTCTATGGAGTTCAAAAGAATATCGTCCTGTGAAAATGTTTAGCCTTTGTCACCCCGTGAGCTTCAACAGTGCTTGAGAGCCAGAGCCATCTTTTCAATATATTTCTATAGCCTGTTTATTGCTATATATTACTGTTTGTCGATCTTGATGACTATAAAATGTATGAATTTCAACTCTCAGAAGATGCCAAGGTGGAGAAACATGCAACAGAGGATAAGTGGTTACTTTGCACGGAGCAATATTTGAAAACTCCAATGCAGAACAACAACGGGACTCGGGAGATCTCATTCCCAAGAGCTTCCCCAGTGCTGGACCTGTCAAGAAGCCCAGAGGTCAGGCCAGGAAGAGCAGCCCACAGCCTCCCTTGGGCCTCAGGGGATGCCAGCCAGACCCTCCTCCAGGGGTTCTGGGCAGCTCTGCTTCCCTGCCCATCAAAAGGCCCTGCTGTCAATCAGCGGAGGGCCCTGTGGGCACCAAGCCTCGCCCACTTTCTGGTCCTGGCACGGATGACGCAACAAGCAGACGTCACAGAGGGCTCTTATGACGTCAGGAGGCTGAGGGCGGGGCGAATGACCTCACCCCTCCGGAACTCGTGCGGCGCGCTCTGGTTCCCGGGGGGACGCCATTCGCGGACGGACCAGTAGGCCGACGCCGGCCCTTCGTTGCGGTGAGTCGGGCGGAGGGAGCCGGGTAGGGGATCGGCGGTGGCCCTTTGCCCCTCCGCGGCGGTGGGCGATGGGGCGTGTAGTCCGGCGCGTCGGGGAAGACAGGAAGGGGCCAGGGCCAGGGAGCGCTGCAGCAAGGGCGGTGAGAACGGGGGGGGGGGGGTTCGCCGCCCTCGGGATTTGAGAAGGGACGCCCGAAAGGGGTGTGCTTGCTTTCGGGTGCCTGTGGGCAAGGCACGAGCGTCTCCATCGTTGTCATCATCATCAGTAACAACAACAACATCATACAGAAGTAAAGAGGAATTTCCTGGCAGTGAGAACAGTCAGCCAGTGGAGCTTCGCTTCCCTCCATAGAGGTTGTGGATGCTCCATCACTGGAGGCTTTTAAGAAGAGACTGGGCAGCCACTTGTCTGGAGTGGTTACAGGGTCTCCTGCTTGAGCAGGGGGTTGGACTAGAGGACCTCCAAGGCCCCTTCCAGCCCTAGGATTCTATGATCACCATTATTAGATTTTTAGCCATACATACCCAGTGTGTCTGTACTTGTGTATGCCAGAGTGACAATTCAGCCTTAATGGCACTTTTTCTACTCGGATGTAGCTGCTGAAATCTGGAGCACATTTTGGTGGTTGATAAGTGAGGGAAACTGGCTAAATTATAGAAATGGTGAGTAATATACCCTCTCTCGACGGCTGCCAGTGAATTCAAATCCCGCAACAGGCAAACATTGGAGGCCATGAAATTTCTCTCTGAAGCAGCCTGCCAAAGGGAGAATGTGTGCGAAAGAGTGACAGATTGATGCCAAGTGATCCAAAATTGTGACCTTGACACACACACACACACACACACACACACACTAGTAGAGGACAAGGTGAAGACCCTTTGAGGATACCACTCCAGTGCAGCATCTTGTCTCACAGAAGAATGTGTGATTTTGTGGACTTCCAATTAGCATCTTTTGTAATGGTTACCACCTCTACATCCATCAGCCAGAAACTGTTTTGAGAGACCTTTAGAGGTTAGCTTTTGCTCACAGCCATACTCATACACAGTGCATAGGCTTTTTTTTAAAAAAAAAATCTGTGCTTCCAGGGAAGAATGTGTGAAATGAAACAAAAGAAATGTGCTACCCTGGAAGTGTTTTTTAATGGTATATTTGGTTAAAAGCTTTTCCTAAGTACAGTCAACTTCTTACAGTGAGCATTGAAAACTGGGGAAGATTGATGCATCTGTGCAAAAAATGTTTTGTTTTCTAGCTTAGAAGAAAAAGAAAAGTTTAGGTGGGTGCTTTGTACTTAGCTGGCGAAAGTTATGTTTTTGGAACAAGACTATGCCTTGTTCCGTAATGCATTCAGAAGTTTATTTTGTATGAGCTTTATTGTAATGTTGACCTGTTTGGAAATAATACTATATATTCATCAGCTCCCTGCAAACAGGCCTATTATCTTTCCTTCACTTAATGCAGGGTTAAGCTGGAGTTGTGTCGAATGTGTGACTTTGTGGTTTGCAAATTCATGAATTTTCAAATTCATTTAATATTTAGTCCCTGTTTCTTTACAATTCTTCCTGGATCTTACATTATCTCCTCAATATTTATCATAGAAGAAAACAGATTCCATTCTCTATATGTTGTATCTCTTTTCTAGTGTTTGGATTGATTTTAGTTTT
>NW_015386423.1:540272-554740 GCF_001527695.2 Protobothrops mucrosquamatus
AGTTTTCCCCTTTCTTTTTTTCAGCACTACTTTTATCCAAGGAATACCAGAAAATGTTAGGCTCCTGTCTGCTTTTTAACAGGAGGCACTTGATCCATGTTTTTTCATGTTGCCAGCCTCTTCTAGGACGTGACTGTTTCAGCCTCCGCACTCATTTCTGTCCTCTCACAAAACTGCCTGCCAGATGGATATCGGCTTATAGAAAAGTTGCCCCTGTCTTCACCAGAGCATCCGCCTTTGGAGAAAACATAGCCATCATTGATCAAAGAGGAGAACACACCTACAAAGATTTGTACACTCGAAGTCTTTACCTCTCTCAGAAAATCTGCAAGGCCCTTGGAAACTCAGATGGTGACCTGAAGGGTGAACGGATTTCATTTTTATGCCCCAACGATGCTTCCTATGTCGTTGCCCAGTGGGCTACCTGGATGAGTGGAGCTATTGCTGTGCCTCTGTACAGAAAGCATCCTGTGTCAGAACTGGAGTACTTCATCCAGGACTCCCAAAGTGCCCTTCTGCTTGCCGAGGAAGAGTTTGAGGAGAAAATTACCCCGACTGTTGAGAAACTGGGGGTGCCTGTGCTCTCGCTTCCCCAGTCTGGGAAGTGGGAAGGGACAATGGATGGATCTGCTGGAGATGCCGGTTGCCCCATTTCAGAGTGGGAGAACAGAGGGGCCATGATCATCTATACCAGTGGGACCACAGGGAGGCCCAAGGGGGTCCTAAGCAGTCACCAGAATGTCCATGCTATGGTGAGTTGATAGTTGGTCTTCTGCATTGGACCTCAGTTAAAAATCGTGGTTACAATCCAGAACGTAATCCTGTTTGAAGCAATCTCTGGTTCAATAGCAGCATCAATCTGTGGAATTCTGCTTTCCCCCCCTAATACTGAATATTGCTTAATTATCCTTGCAGATAACCGGGCTGGTTGAAAAATGGGCCTGGACAAATGATGATGTCATTCTCCATGTCCTGCCCTTGCATCATGTCCATGGGGTGGTCAACAAGCTGCTGTGTCCCCTCTGGGTGGGCGCCACCTGCATCATGCTTCCCGAGTTTAGTGCAGAAATGGTAAGTGGGCTGGAATGGAAGGGGCTACTTCCTTCTCTCCAAGTTGCAAAGTAATGGTACCGGAAATTTGGCCTTTTTTTCCAATTGAATGTTGCACTTGGTCAGAGTTACAGATTTGTATTTTTGTTTGCCTTTGATGGTGTGTGATTTTTTTTTTTTTATAGGAAAAGGCAAGAAACCCTCTAAGTGGGTTTTGGCTCTTAACAGATTTTCAGGGAAGGGGTGATTTGCATCTTGCAGTCAGGGGACCCTTTGAGGTAGTTGCTAGTGGGTCTCCCCCACATCTCCCTTGGGTTGCTAGGTCTCTCACTGCTGCAGCAACATAAACCTTGTGCCACATGCTGAGATTGTGGCTCCAGGACTGGATGGAGCTTTGATGCATCCACTGTATCGCAGAGGAAGCGCCCTAGTAAAGCAGATGAAAGGCATAACACAGCAGTTCTCTTGTTGTGAACTGCTTGGGGGCAGGATGTGGAGAGCCGAGAATTTGACCAGGATATTTATGCCCGGAAGCCTCTATCAACCTTGATGGTGTAGGAAAAAGGAGGGGCATCTGCGTCTGCAAAATGAAATACCAGGTGAAAATCCTAGCAGTTATAGGCATAGCCAGAACCGTTCTCCTGTCGTTCATCTCCTCTCAGCCAGGGTTACTGTTTATGTGTGGCATGTTGGTTAAAAAGCTCATTTCTGAGAGCCTTTTGCTTGCATCAGTGATGGTCACAATGTGATTTAGAATTGAAAGAAAATAAATAAATAAAAATGGCTGGAAAAGTATTGTAAACTTGCATGAAGAGTGCACATTTCTTGCTATCAGAGAGTGCAGATACCAGGGAAAGTGCTTCCCCAAATAGGCCTTGCCTAATACTGGGGAAATACAAGCAACTGACGATCTTGTGAATTTCACTCAAAATGTGGCCAGGGAAAGACAGAAACAAAACACCTTGGTTCAACTCCTAAATGGCAGGTTCTCTAGCAAAGCAGAAGCAGTCCTTACTCAGCTAACATAAAAAAGCCTGCTGGGTTTTAATCACATTGGATATTAAAAGACACTCATTTCATATTTTTAAAACACCCTTCCAATGGCCATGTAAATAATGAATATTATTAGTTCATCTAATTTCTTTTGTCTAAACTCTGAACGAGTGTGAGAAAGTGGAATGGGAGTCATGTTAGTGTCTTGTTTTATGTAAGTTAAGTTTTGCATTCTGCTGTTGGTGAAGAAAATCTTCAACTTTTCCCTTTTCCTACACTTCACCCAGCCTCACAATGGTTGTGGTACTCCTTCACCTTAGGAAGAATCCCACTAGAATTGCATCCTTCCTGGGACATCATGGTTTAAGTATTGAACAGTTCAGGGCAGTTGAGAAACATCACCAGATGTTCCAGAACTGAGTAGATCTTTACTCCAAGCTAACTGGTGGGAGCCAGCAGGAGCCCAAGATGAGTAGGAGCCAGAAAAGGCCATCTTCAAGAAATGCTGCCCTTGCCTGTCTTGAACAGGATGGCCTTATAGCTGTTCCTTCCGAGGGAGCCAGTGAGCAGAACGTTCCAGTAGAGGAGAGATCCTGTCAGCTTGGAGAGATGCTCCAGCCTTGCTGGCTCACTGAATGAGATAGCCCCAGGTTCCAGTTTCTAGCTCTGGCACTCCCGTTCTGCTTCATTGAAATAAAAGTTGCGACACACAAAACCGTCTCCACAACAGCTGCCAGCTTGCATCTCCTGCAGCGTCTCATCCTAGGAGAGATGCCTGCCAAGAGGGCCATATTGCCAACGGAAGACCAGCCATCCCCGCTCTGGCTTATTGTGCTCCTCTGCCAGCCTGCTCCACTTGCGGCTCCCTGAGTTGCTGCTGAGGGCGGCTCCCATCTGAAGGGGTTCAAAACCGGCCTCCCTTCTCCAGTAGTGGGCATTTCTCTAACCATTTAATCAACGGAGCAGCTTGCCTCCTGGAGTCCTGGGTGCTCCATCACTGGAGGTTTTTCAAGAAGAGATTGGCTCACCATTTGTCTGGGATGGCATGAGGATTCCTGTCTTGGGAGGGGTTGGACTAGAAGATCTCCACGGTCCCTTCCAGCCCTGGGATTCTGTGAGTGGTGGGAGGCAGGCTCAGCTGAGGCCCCCTTTGGACCGTGCCAGGCGAGGGCGAGAGTGGGCAGCTCTCCAGAAGGTTCTTTGCTGGAGCAGGTTCTTGGCATGAGAACGAGGAGCCAGAGACCAGCTGCCGGCCCTTTTCCTCCATGCGAAGGGTCCGGAGAGCGTTGGTGGGGCTTTGCTGTTGTTTACGCTTTCCCTTGTCATTATTTGTGTAAGAGCCTCCCGAGGGAGCAGGAAAGTGTTTTCATTGACGTGACAAAGAAAGCGCACGAGGGCAAATTGTGCTTTCTTGTTGTGTTTAACACAAGCTGTCTTTAAATTCCAGCCTATTTACAAAGTGCCCTTTGCTTCCAAAATTGGCTCTCAGCAAAGCGGCGTGTTTCATCGGAGGATTTCTCCGAAGGAGCTCTCGGTTTTCCTTCAGCCTTTTGTGTTTCTGTTTCTCTGCACCTCGAGAGAGCAGTCAATTACAGAGTGATATAAAGGAGCCGCAGCTTTGATGGCTGACATGTCAATCAAAACAAAGTCAGGACTAGCTTTGAAAGCAGCGGCGGCTGCCACCGAATCTGCCTTGAGTGATACTGGCACGGGTTCAGGAGAAACCGCCGCAGAACACCCAACCTTTCTAATCACTAACACTTCATTATGTGCAATAAATACTTTATTATTACAGTGTTCATTAGATTACTTAATTCACAGCGTGGCCCTGTGGTTGTAGATACAGGTGGCAGCTGAGCTCAGTCATTTGCCTACCATGTTCCGTGTAGGATCAACTGTTTCCTTTGTGACCTGTCCAGGAATCGGGTAGAAGCAGCCAGAGCATTTAACAGAACGCTGTCGGGGGCTGCTCCCCTCGTCTGCTGTTGGAGAACTTGACAGGCTGGGCAGCAGCAGAATGAGGCCTTGGGGTATGGCCAGGCCACTCCTGCAGCCCCACGGAGGCTGGGCCCCAAAAGTTTCTCTAGGGCAGGGGTCCTCAACCGTGGCAACTTTAAGACTTGTGGACTTCAACTTCCAGAATTCCTCAGAAGTCCACAAGTCCTAAAGTTGCTAAGGTTGAGGACCCCTGCTCTAGGGCCTCAGGGAAGAATTTGCGGAGGCAGCAGGGAAAGATCGGGGCCTCTTTTCAGGAAGACGAGCCTTTCTGGCTCAGGGAATTCCCGCCTAGCTCACATCCTGCTATCTTCACGTTTAACTAAACCAAGAAGTGGGGAAAGGAGCATTGAACAAGCCGTACAGTGAGATCTAACTTCAGGAAGACTCTTCTGTCTTTCTGAGGCTGCTTTCCCGGCTCCCTTTCCTTCCCTCCACCCCCTGGTCAGCAGGCTGGGAGATCATGTTCTTGCCAGGGATCCAGACAGATTTATTTACAGGGAGAGGATTTTGCAGGGAGGGCGGGGCCATTTTCCTGCCCTGACTTAAGCCTATGTCCTGCTTGTCAGGCCAGGTGATACAAGTGCTTCAAAAGCAGGCTGGTTTATTTGCTTTCTAAAGAAAGCAAATTAAGAGGCAGGCTGCATTCTTGGGGTGCTGTGGCGTCACCCTAACCCCTGTCCCTGCAGAGAGAACAGAGAGCCCTGTTCCAACCAGCCAGACCTTTGTCCACTAAAGCCTCCTGGCCACTTCACCCATAAGCCAGGCCTGGAGAAAGAGACCAAGGAGGCATCCCCTGCAGAACGTGGGAGAGGAATTGGATTCTAAAAAATCAATTTCTGCAATCTCATCTTATTCTCTTCCAATAAACATTCATTTGATTTTCTGTAAAAGTGGGGTGAGCAAAAACTTGACATTACTCCCAGCTCCCTCCAAATTTGACTGTTTCTTGGAGAAAGTTACGCATGTCCTCCACCCCCCCACCCCCCAGCTCCATTAAATTGATTTTTGTTCCTCTCTTCCTCCTGCTTCCTGCTCAGAGGGGGATGGTGGCATTCGAGGGGCAGTCATCAGTGGTCGATTATACAGGGTCTGTTTCTCAAATCTCCACTTGGAAAAAAGTTATTGTTTTCCTTTCCTTCTTGCCAGAACTGCCATTTGTCCTCAGCTTCTGCTGCAGAGTAATGCCTTTTGATGTCGAAAGTGGAGAAGGGAAGAAAGGAGGGAGAGATTATTAAGGAAAAAAATAGGACACGGGGGCCTGTCATATTTTGTTAGATTCCCAAGGCCGGGGAAAGTGTTGCTCCTTTGAACGTGCCCGCAGCAGAGCGGGGGTTTAAAAGTGGTAGCCGCAATACTGAAGACATAACAGAACTGACAGAGGAAGAGCCGTGCCCAGCACAGAAGCAATTTGAGGGTGTAGCAAACAGCGAGGAGCTCCCATGGAGGAAGGCGCCCAGGTGAGCTGGGTCTCTGGCAGCTGGAGGGAGCACAATGGTGACCCTTTCTAGGTGCACCCGAGCATTCACCCACCTAACGTGGCAGCCCGCTTATTGTCTCCAGGATGGCCAAACCTGGCTCTCTGGAGGGCACCCACACAGGTCAAGAAGGGTGGTGTCCCTGCCCGCTTTTTGTCTTGGCATGTGTCTGGCCAGGGCCCTCCCTGCCCCTGCACTGACCACTGGACTTGGCTGCCAAGCGGGTCTGCAGGGTTTTGTTTGCTCTTTTGGCATTTGACTTGAATTGGCTGCTCTCTCCTTGAATTGGCTGCACTCACGGTGCCCCAAGAAAGGGAAGGCAACGGTCAGCATACCAAAGGAAGGCAGCATCTCGGTGGCTCCACAGGCCAGGCTCCGAGGCCGGGAGTGTCCAGGGGATCGTGCTGGGGGCAAAGTATTCTCTTGCAGCACTGCTCAGCTGGATTAGTTGAGTCAAGGAGATCCTTAGCTATCTGGATTAACTGGAACGCATTTAGAGCAATGTTTTCCAAACTTGATAACTTTTAAGATGTGAAGACGTCCAGAATTCCCCAGCCAGCATGACGCATCTTGGCCAGTATTGCCAGCTCTGACTGGCAGCAGCTCCCAGCCCTTCAGCAGGAGAGGCTCTTGTTGGGCAGACAAACGAGAGCTCCGCTCTGAAGCAGGTCCAGCCTGCTTAGCTTCCTGAGATCAGATGGATGTTCCCACCCAGATCCGTTGGGTCCCCCCAGCAGAGTGTTCTGTGCAATATGTTTATCCTGTCCTAGCATCACATACCCAGGATATAAATACTGGTTGCCAACTTGAGTTCTGCCAAAGAAGAAACACTCCGCTCAGGGCCCCTTCGGTGATGGCTCCCCCAGCAGCCAGTGAGCCTTCGCTCTCAACTAAAATCCATTTATGGACTCGAGCACATTCCCTCTGCCGGTGATTGGAAGATGCCCTCTGTTTTCCCCTTGTTGCTCCTCTTTCAGACAGCCCAGCTCTTCACCACCACGCTTGGCATCGCTTTGCGCCAGAGAAGGCTGGAAGGTCCCCCCGTGTCATGAGTTGTTAGGAAATACATTTGTCAGCAACAGGATGGAAAAGGTTGCCATAACAGAGCTGAGACCGTCTTTTATTTATTCATAGGTTTTTCATTCTTCCTTACTCACTGAGGGAGACCAGCGGCAGAATTGGGGGCAAATTAGCCAAGCTTCAATATTCATGACGAGGCCTGGCCTCTCAGGGCTCCTCGGGCTGACAGCCTGGGGAGGCCCCAGTGGTCTGGCTGGATGTGGAGGTTGGACTCGGTCTGTGCCTGTCACATGGCCTTGGGGAGCGAGCATTTGCTCAGCATGTGGCTTAGTGCCGGCTTGTGGTTTGGCTCCCCAATGACTCGATGCGCCTTCTTCCTCCTCTCGGTCCTGCCTGGGGCAGAGCCACAAGCTCTGAGCCGCCTCTCTGAGCCCAGAACACCGGAGTGACCTTGCACATGTGCAGGGATCTTCTCAGAGCCGGTTCCCCTCTCTTCCAGGTCTGGGAAGCCCTCCTGAGTCTCCAGGCTCCCCGGGTCAACGTCTTTATGGCAGTGCCAACCATTTACAGCAAACTGATTGCTTATTATGATGAGCATTTCTCTCAGCCATGCGTCCAGGACTTCATCCATGCCGTCTGCCAGGATCATATCCGGTAGGTGAGCCCTCCTTGTCTCATTCCAGCAGAGCTGAGCTTCTCTTCCCCAGCCCAGCCCTTCCTTCCTTCCAACCCAACGGCAAGGGGTCCCCTCCCCACGTGCCTCAGGCAGTCTGAGCTTCTCCAAGCAGTCGGAGAACAGCCGCTGGTCGGGGAGCCTGAAATTAAACACATTTCCCAAGAACTTCTTGGTCCCACCGGGAAGCGGGTTCAATCCAAGGCAAGCTAGGAAAAACAGGGGCTTTCAACCCAAAGGGCTTAGGACTTGGGGGGAAGTTGGGCTGCCGCCCCCTGCGCTCATCGACCCCTCGCGGGAGATTGTTTCTTCGAGCCTTTTCCTTGGCAACTGGTATAAGCCACCTGCCTGGTGTCCTTATTGCTGTCTTTCAGGGCGAGGCCAGAGCCCAGGCTTTCCAACACGATTAACATTGATATTTTTAACAGAGAGCAATTGCTTTTTATGGTCAATTTTGGAGTTGTGGGAATAAATGGGAAACAAATCTCAGCAGGGGGGGGGGGCAGGGAGAGTGCTGGGGCTCAGTAAGCGATGCTTTATGCCTTTCCAAGGCCTTTGGGACCCCCTCCTGGGATGCTTTGGGGAGGGGGATGATTTCGGCATCCCCCCGAAGCAATCCCTGCCAGGCAGTGACCTTGTTTCTGAGACCCCCCCCCAGGCTTTAGAGGCCCAGCAGCATTTCACTCCCTGCGGGGGCCCAGCCGGGCAGTGAGAGAGGATGTCTCCTTGAAGACTAGAGCTGGTCCTCAGCCTGCCCACCCGGCTGATTCGCTGGGCGCAGCTTTCCCCGAGAGAGGAGAACCAGGACTTACCCAGGCTGACCACCTCCTTCCTTGCTCAAAGCCATCTGTCACATTTCTGTGGCTGCCACTCTGGATTCCAGGATGGAAACGCAAAGCCCGATTTCTGTTCTGGCAGGAGTCCAGGTCTCGTGCTGATGTTCCCACCTTGTAAGAGCAAGCCCTGCCCTGTTTCCTCCTCTCTGTACATGGCAATGCCTGCGGGGCATCTGGCTTCAGGGCAGGCTGGCCTGAGGAAGCGGTGCTTGGCTGCCTTGCGTGGTCTCAGGTCATTGTCCAGAGGCGATTCCCGCAGCCAGATGTGAAGGGCTTCCTGCTTCGCCCTGATTGTGAGCATCAGACCTGAGACGCTGACGTCCCCCTTGGAAAGAGGCCCCAGTGCTCCCCATCACTGCCTTGGCTTGGAGTAGGTCTTGCAGCAGGTCTTCTGCCCCGCCTGTTTCCAAGGTGCCTGACGCCCACTGGCCCTTCCGCTTTCAGGTTGATGGTATCGGGGTCCTCGGCCCTCCCGGTGCCGGTCCTAGAAAGATGGAAGAGCCTTACGGGCCACGTTCTCTTGGAGAGATATGGGATGACAGAGATTGGGATGGCACTTTCCAACCCACTGCACGGTCCTCGTGTTCCAGGTGAGGCTCTGGAGAGAATTTCCAAGCTGCTTTGAAGCTCGTGTTGGCATCTTTGATACTGCACATTATTATAAGCATTAAAAGAAGAATAATGCTTCAGGGCTGTGCTGACAGAACCTGGCTGGAGCAGGAAGAGGCAAAGCAAGGTTTCTCCCCCCCCCTGCAGGAAGCCCCAGGCTGTCCCTGCTTTTAATTAGCATGTGTCCCAACCTACCCCTACACCCCCCACCCCCCCGGTATTCCCAGAGGCCTCTGGACGGCTTCCTGGATCATTGGGAGGGTTTGAAGACAGGTTCCCTTCTTGGAGGCCTGGTTTGCACAAGCAAGAAGATCCTGGCATGGGGGCTGACCTTTTGCTCATTTCTCCTCAGGGCAAAGTGGTGAACGTGGGAGAGTAACCCAGGCATAGTCACCACCCCAAGAATTAGTCTTTGCAAGACGTATAAAAATATACGTTAGGTCAACCTGTTGGCCCGCTCTGTAGTCCCATCTGTTGCTGCAAGCCGTGAGCATCGCACCCCCTTTGTGGGCTTCCCAGAGACATTTGGGAAGAAGGTTGGATAGATGGTCCTTTTCATTTTGATCAAATCTAATTTGGCAGCTTTGAGGACTGAACCCTTGACATTTTATATGCAAAGCGGGTGCTTACCTTGTACCGTGGCCCATCCAAAGTTCAGTGTGTTTCCTAAGACCGAACTGCTCACGCAGGGGATTTGTTTCAGGATAGCTACAGTCATCTCAGCTACATTACCTGAATTTCCCTCCAACATTCAATTTATCATTGAACTCGACTAGTGTTTCGCCCTTCAAAAAAAATCCCCTGAGGCAGATAATTATCTCTGCTTCTCTGCCTTGAGATATTTTTTATGAAGGGCAAACCCCAAATGGAGTTCAGTGATAAACTGAATCTCGGGGATGTGCATTACCGCTGCAAACAATTTGCACTCCAAGGTGTTCAGGTTAGATAGCGACGGCCCTGCCTCACCTCCTTCCATTCAGCTGGAGGATATAATGGAAGCCTCCCAGGAGGAGGAGGAGGAGGAGGAGGAGGAGCAGGAGGAGAGACCAAGAACATTGGGAAAGCCAGGAGCTTCAGCACCGGACAGCTCCTTCTGCAGAGGCTGTTGAGAGAGACGCCAGGCCGTCACGTCCATTGAACTTGGCAGAGGGGCAAAGCTCCTGCTTTCCTTGGCTTCTCTCTGTGGTGCAGATAGATGCCCAAGCAGAGGTGTCCATAGGTGTAGCCATCACAGTGCAGCCGAAGGTCTCCCTGTTTGTAAGGTTTGATTGCACCACCACAGCTGCCATCTTGGCTTTTTTTTTAATCATCCTCTGCAGACACCCCAAGACATGCGGCCTCTGTCCTTGTGGCCCTTGCCTGGCTGTTTCAGCCTTCCAAATCGTCACTTGCTCTACTTTTCTCTCCAGATGTGTTTGGGCATTTTTCTCCTTTCCTTGGGTCCCCTTTTGCAGAGGCATCTCCCTCTGCCCAGCTCCCCCCCTTCAGGGATCCTCTCGGGTCCTCAGCCAGGCCCCCGGCGCTTCTTCGGTCAAGGCCCTGAGATCTGAGGGTACGGGGGAGCCTTTTGCTTGAGAGGCCAGGAGATGAGAGATTTAGAGAGAAATGTTTTGATTGTAGATGGTTAAACCTCTGCTTAAAATGCTTCTGTTTTCTGCAGCCCTTTCCCCCTCCTCCTCCTCCTCCCCTCCCCCTCCCCTTTTCCTCGAATCCCCCTTGGTGTTGTTACTGTGAAGGGAGATGAATAATTCATGGCCAGTGAATGCCTCGCTGGGCCTAATCACCACTTTAATTGGAGGTTTAGATCAGAGGTGGCTAATAGCTCCTACAGAGGAGACTCCGTCGATTGTTGACAGCAAGAGTGTGGAGAGCTTGATTGTTGGCCTGTTTCAAGTCTCCCAGGACATTGCCATGCATAACAGCATCCCGGTCCCCCGATACCAAAGGACACAGACCGCAGGGCCAATTAAATTTATCAGGGAAAGGCTGACAACTAACTTAAACAGAGGAGGAACTGGGCGACTAATAGGGTCACTCCTGGTGCTGACAGCTGCCTGTCTCGGGATGGTGGAGAGCCAGTTTGACAAATGTCCAAGAGCTCTTAACTCGCAGGGGCAGCAATTTCTTCCCGGTTCCATGGTTAAATGCCAGAAGTAAAAAAGAAACAAAGGCTGCTTTTAAAATTTTTTAACTCTTGATGTGCTTTTGATTCCTCTTTGCTCCCTTCCCTATCTCTGCTTGCATCACCGAGGAGCCAGATTAGACCCTCCGTTATCCAGGCAGGCTTAATTTTTAAATGTCACTCGGGCCCCAAAAGCAAGAATTATTGTCTTCACACAAAGACTTTTAATTGCACTGTCGTACTGGTATCACTATAATTAACATTGTCTGCCTTTCCCATCCTTTTGGAGACCCCCGCTTTCGAAGGCTTGTGTTTTTTGGGGGGGAGAGGGAGCAATAAGCCAGCTCTCTGTGAAGCTTCCTTTATATAGGTGTCTCTTTTGGCAACATAGAAACTGAATGAAACATCTAAAGACTGGCTGTTTTTTCCCTGGGGTGGGGAGGGAATTGCAGCCTCCTGGAGAGGGATCTCCTGCCTTTGCCACAATTAAGTTGCTGTGCTGCCATTGGAGCAACAAACTACCATTGCCAGTTAGCCATGAATGTTCTATAAGACGCGTCACCCATTGTTCCCTCTTCGTAATTGGCATTGGAGGAATCGGGGTCGAAGCCCAGCAGTGTCCTCGGATGCTGGGCGCTGGGGAGGGCGTCCCCCGGCCACTAATTGGTGCAGCGCAATCCAGAGGATAAGGATGAAACCTTTCCTTCAGGCACATTTGCAGAAATCACCTGGGACTTGGTCACTCTCCACTCTCACCTGCTGAGAGACCCCAGTGGTTCGTCTTCTATGGGGCCTCCCCGTGGATTGTCTCTTCCCATGCGGCTCTTTTCATTGCCTTTCCCTTTCTCTCCCTTTTCTCTTTCCCAGGATCAGTTGGGACGCCGCTGCCCGGAGTTAAGGTGCGCATCGCCACCGGAAGCTGGACGAAGGACAGTTCTGCCTTCTGCATCCATGCTGAAGGGGACGAGACGGGCACAATGGTAATTCAGGGGGTCTGGAGAATCAGAGAGCGGAGAAGGGTTAAGCAAATGCCTTGAGGGCCAGTTGGTGCTTCCTTACTGTTTGCCATGTTGCCCCATCTTGCAGCTGAGAGGGAAGAAAGGAACTGAACCAGGCACGCTTTGTGTGTTGAACACACACACACACACACACCTCAGTTCCATTTGAAGCCTTTCCAGTTCAGGTCATCCAGATAGGGTAGACCCCGTGGCATAGAGGGAAATCTTCCCCATGTCTTGCTTTATACCAAAAAGCTGCAGTTGCCTTCTAACAATTCTCATTCTGCTTTGGTATTCTGTAACTCTTGGTGCTCTGTTCTTTTTCTGCCTGTGAGTCACGTCAGTCAGAGAGGCAAGGCTGCCTGTTGGTCACCCTTGGCTGGCCCATGAATGTTCCTGCTGCCCTTGCCAGGCGCTGATCCAATTATCCAGCTGATGCCCCTTTCCAGCAGGCTGTCCTGAGGGAACGTCCCCACTTCCTGCCCAAAGAGGTGTGTCTGAACAGGGCCCAGTAATCCTTTTATGGAGCAGGGCACCATCCACTTTTGTTCCTGCCCTTTCATGTAAGACGCTCACTGCTTTCCTGGGTCATTTGAGTTGTAGGAAGGGTCTGGAGGCAGCATTTACTCCTACTTCCCTGCTCTCTGCCAGACTGACCTGGCTGGGGGGGAAATGGTCCTAATCTTTACTACATAAACCACTAACACTTTAAATGGGGCTTTTCAGTATGCAGGTCTTCGAGGCAGCTTTCATCCTGGAATAAAATTATTCATAATAATAATAATAATAATAATAAAGTCCACATTTGACTGAAAGCAAACAATCAAACATTATTCAGCAAGCAGAAATAAGAGAAGATTAAAGTAGCAATAGAGTTTACGGTATTATTCTAGCCGGCAGGGTGAGAGAATAAAATAGTTTGGATGTATTGCCTAAAAGAGAAGTCAGCTGGCGACTTCTGCAGGCGTCTGAGTTTGGGTGCTGCTACAGAGAAGGTCCTCTGTTCTCAGTTGCTTGGTGAACCTGCAAAAAGATTTTGGATGATAATCTTAACTTTATAACATATATAAAGGATAAAGGATAAAGTTCCTTTAAAATATACCATAGTAAGACTTTATACTATCTCAACACCTGTTAAAATACAATCTGCCTCCCAAATTGATGATTGGATATGCTCTGAATTATTTAGCCTTTGTTTCTGAAGTGCCTCAGTGCAATCTACAAGATTCATGATCAATCTGTAGCTGGAGGTGGAAGTCAGGTAGCAAAGGAGCAAGTGTCCTTTAGCAACCCCCTCCCCAGGGCCCTAAATTAATGTTGCCAGAAATTATATATATCAGGAGGACTCATCCTAAAAGTGAAACGGATATTTCAGTAGCAATCAGGCTTCCAGGTCTTCTCCAGGGCCTTCTCCTTAGCTCGCTTGCAGGGCACCCAGCAGTCACCCACAGGGGAGAATTCCTGGGAAGACCATGGACTCATCTGTCCATTGACCTCTATCCCTCCCCCAAGTGTTGCATAGGGTTGTTCCGAGGCGGGACCAAAGAAAACTTTGCTCCTCTTATACCTCACTGCTTTCCCTCCCCATCAGCTTGAAAGCATCGGGGGTGGGGGGGGGAGAAGAAGAAGGAAGGACGGTGGTGCTCTTCTGCTTCCCCAGCCCTGGCAGTTTCATCTTACTTTGTTCATGGAGATGCATATTTCATAGGCTGTAGCTTCCCAGCTGGCAGGATCCTGCAATTCTTGGAGCATCACAACTATCGTCTATGTTGTTTGCCTCTTTTGAACACACTCCCCTCCCTCAAGGGGAAGGGAAAATGCACTCAGTTTGGAGAGACAAACTCTGAGCCACTACAGGGAGGCATTCTCAGTAGATAGAGCTGGTGGTCCTTGATGCTCTCCGAGCTTGGTTGTTTGCTTGCGGGCATTTCATTACACAGCTAGCAGCAGCATCAGTGCTGTTTACTAATGATGTTACCTAGTCGGGTAATGAAACGTCTGCAATCAACAAGCTCAGAGAGTGTCAAGGAATGCCACAGTTCAGTCCTGAGTTATATATGTTGTCTTCTGCTGAAAGCTGGTTTTGCTCGCTCGGTTGGTGGGACTCCTGGTTTGCCCACAGGAAGTTCTACATGCAAGTTTCTTTTTAAAGAAGGTGGCCATGGGAGGACCCCTCTTCTTCTTCTGTTCCTTAGAGACACAACATGCTATTGCCAGCCTAAGTTAGCAACACCAGGCTTGAATCGAGCTGGCCTAAGATAAATTTCCATAGAGTCATTTCAGAGATCATGAAGGAAGCCCACCTCGTGCTGGTCTTTGTTTGAGGTTCTCCTCTGAGGCCTTGTTGGTACTTTGAAGTGCATCCGGAAGACCCGGCTTAACTATTTGTAAGTATGGAATGTCACTGCAGGTGGCAACATTTGCTGTTCTTGCCTGATCAAGAAAAAGTTAAGAGACTCAGACCTGATTAGACCTTTGGTGGGAGACTAGCAGGAGAAGGAAGGAAGGAAGGAAGGAAGGAAGGAAGGAAGGAAGGAAGGAAGGAAGGAAGGAGATGGGGGACAGAATCCATTGAAGCATGAATGCTCCAAGGATTAAATGAGGCCAATTCATAATTATGCCATGATATTGTGGTCAATAGAGAACATACAATTTGGAGAATACAAACTGATGGTTTAAATGTCATCAGCTCCA
>NW_015386423.1:555923-638459 GCF_001527695.2 Protobothrops mucrosquamatus
CGCCCCCCTCCCAGCTGAGCAGCAGCTGAAGGAACTCAGTAGGCAGAGGAAAGGCGATAACTTAAAAAACAACAAAACGGGTAGAAGGAACAGGAACGGGATGTCCTGCCTAAGAGTTCACCCAGAATCCTCCCCAATTCTTTGTGGTGGGATTTCTCTTCAGGAGGTCCTCCCTCCACCTGACCTTTGCCCCCCCCCCCACACCTATGTTAGTGGCCATGACTGCATCTTGTGCAATGAATGCCTCACCTTGACCGCCATCTCCATATTTATGAGCATTTCAGCAATAGCTTTTGGACTTTTGGGTTGCAGGAGAGAAAATTCTTTCTCTCACTGTGGATGAACTGTGTGCAAGCAGGGCCGAAGCGCTCCCTCTTTGCTGTTCAGTCTTAAAGTATGTGGGGGGGGGGGAGGTTGCTGGTGGATGTGGATAGAGCATAACTCAGAGAATGCGGTGTGACCAATGTCATCTGGCAGTGTAAACCAGGAGGGGGCACCAATTAAGAGCTCCCCACTGTGGGGGTTTTCCCCCTCTCTCTGATTAAAAATTGTTTATTCAGATTTCTGATTTTTGTTAAGCAGATGGATTAATAAAACGATTCATTTATGCAGATAGAACTAGCAGGAGTGATGGGGGCTTTTTCCTGCTTAACACCCCCTCTTCTGTGCCAAGAGGAAACTTCCTAGTCTTCCTTAAGTATCTTGATTCAGGTAATTATTTAATTGCAAATATAAACCAGCAGCGCAAACCCTTTGCATTTTTAACCAGTGCCGGGCAGCAGGGATGGTGGTGCTGCTGGAGGAGGAGGAGGAGGAGGAGGAAGAGGAGGAGGAGGAGGAGGAGGAGGAAGAGGAGGAGGAAAACGCCTTCGTGGAGGGACGTCTTGAAAAATTAAATTTTATGGCTCTTCCTGCCTGCTGCTGCTGCCGCTGGTGATGGGAGAGGGAACAGCTGCGGCGTTTACAGCCAGGTCCCTCCGGCCAGATTAGCCTTCTTACTTTGGGCTTCCTCTTTGCAGAGCCTGTGGAGGCCACAAAAACCATCCAGGCTTAACTGAAGCACAGGGCCATCTGGGGGGGGGCAGTGGCCCATCACGTGGCCCCTGGGATTTCACTGGGGAGCCCTTTGTTTGCCCCACACACCCAGGGCCAGGCACTCGCTCCTGCCCTTGACAGCCTCCCCTTAAATTGGGAGGAGGAAGAGGAGGAACCCTCCAGTTCACCCCCTCAGCCTCATCCGGGAGGTTTTTCTGACAGCTATTCTAGGTATTGATGTTGGGTTGTTGTTGTTTTTAAAAAGGGTTATTTTATCCTGTTTCAATTCTGCTTTTAATTGTTAAGCACCCAGAGGCATGTTTATGAGATGGGTGGCCATATGCATTTATTAAATAAATTATTGATTGCAACATTGTTGAGTTGGGGGATAGTATTGTATTTCTTAGCTGAGGATGTAGCCCTTACACGGGGGGGGGGGGGGGGGNGGACTGAATCTGCGCCCTCTGTGATTCTTGGGAATCATTAGAAATTACCTGTAAAAGAACTATTGAGCCGCTGGGGCTTGGGAAGGGAAGTTGTATTAAGAGGGGCTGGCTCTCCCCTCCCTCTATAGCCCCTCACCAAGACCACCTGCTAATAGAGAGGTAAAAAAAATGAAACTTTGAAAATAACCATTTTATAATCAGCTGGCTTTCTTCCTTCAGAGAATTTATTGCAATCTTTTTTTATTTCCATGCACGGCAAATGTAATCCTATCTGCCGCACCGGCTGGCCTAACTCAACTTGCCGGATCTGTTTTGCAGCAGAAAGCTATAAAGCGCCAGCCTTGCAGGGCACAAGCCGTGCCTCTGTGTTAAAGTTGCTCGAACGCATTAAAGCAGCTAGAATGTGCATTAAAATATGGCATTTGGAGAATGGGATATCTGTACAATTAGCCATCTGATGCTTTCAGCAGCTGCTTGTAAGTTAGATCCGGTGCATCAACGAAAGGATACCTTGGAGATTTGGGAGGAGAAAGGAGAGCAAGCCAGCCGGCTGCAGAGCCAGGCCCTGATTGGGAAAAAAGGTGCAGGCTTTAGATTTAGGAAGAGGCCCTGTGGGGTGGGCTGGTTTGCCACAGGGGAACGAGTGCGCGCAAACATTTGCTGCAATATGCAAAGCATCCAAGGGAGCACAGCTACACGGGAACGAAATCCTCTTCTGATAACATCCTCATTATCTCTCTGTGTGTTTTAGACTGACTCCAAGCCAGCAATGTGGCTGTGAGCCCTTACAAGAGGAGGGTGTGCCCGCTGCCAGGGAGCTGTTCTCTACATGGGCTGGGGCAGCCCTGAGCTTGTGCCAGCATCCCAGCAGAGGCAACAGGGTGTTCAAAGCTCACCCAGTTTTTTCATTGATATGGGAAGGAACGGAAACACCTGCCTGGCTGCCCCTTCTCAGTGCTGCTGGCGCCTTTGGCCCAGGTTTTCAGGAGGAAATGTGACAGAGCCACGTTGCCTTGCTCAGCCTCTGCCTTGGTAGACAGCAGTTGGGGTGAAGGTCCGAGGGGCAGAACTGGAGCCTGAACCTCGCTGTCATGCTGAGACCTGGGCCAGAGAAGTCCAGATCTGTCCGGAGTCTTATCTCTGTGGCCGACAGGTGTTCCTCTTTCCATAACAGAATGCAGATATCCAGGGTTTGTAGAGAGCCGCCTATCTTGGCAGGCCAGAGGCTTCTTCAGGGTTGCTATGTGTCCAGTACCATTATTGGGGGGGGGGAGTGGGATTTGAAGACCCCTGGGGCTGACTGGGTAGATAACTGTTCTGTTTCCACAGGTGACTCCAGGCTTCGATGCCAAAGAAGGGGAGCTCTTTGTGAAAGGCCCGTCAGTGTTTCGGGAGTATTGGAGCAGACCTGTTGAAACCAAGGAGGCCTTTACTCCCGATGGCTGGTTCAAGACAGGTACTTTGCTGGGGATAAGAATCTCAGGTTCTGGGTCTAGTTAAAACAGTGTTTGTGAACCTCGGCAGCTTGAAGATGTGTGGACTTCCTCTCCCAGAATGCCCCAGCTTCTGGGAGTTCATGTCTACACATCTGTAAGGGCCCAAGGTTGAGATGCACTGAGTTAAAAGGTGATGGAGACCCCCTTCCCCATCTGGAGACCCAAATGAGCCACCAGCTGAGGCATTATTCAGTTAGACGTGCTATTGGACTGACCCTGTGTATTTATAGGGCTACTGAGTGTAGGACGGGCAAAAAAAAAGCAGCCCCACATGTTGGTTTGTGGCTCAAGGTTACAGAAATAGACTGGATTTGCACTTGCCCATGACTTGGAAACAGTGCAGAGCTGTGGCTTGAAATTCTGATAAATGGTTGTGTGAATGGTGTTTCTAGTATCCAAATAGCACTTGACCCCTTTTAACCAATTTAGCGTTTCAGTGATTCTGTCGCAACAATCTGATTCCTACTCATTGTACGCTTAAGGCAGGGGCCTGACTGAGTGCCTCATTTGCCATCAAATGGTAATGCACTCAAAAGGTTGAGCCCATAGAAGGAGGCCTCTCGGGTGCTGCTGCTTATGCCCTGGTCCTGGCATTTTGCTCACCCCACTGAGGGCTCATCGGTCACCGAAGGAGCCTGAATCGAGCGCAGTTTGGGGCAGAGAAAAAGAAGGTGCTTCACACCACCCAGTAAACTATGAAGGTTGCTGCCATAATAGAACAATGGTGACTTAGCTCAGGGGTCCCCAACCTACTACTGGGCCGTAGCCTGTTCGAAACCGGGCCACGTGAGCGAGGGGCAAGCGTGCATGTGCTAAGCTCCACTCGCGCGAATGGGGGGTGTGCACGCACGCTGCTTGCACAAATGGAGCTGTGTGTGCGCATGCCACCCACCACCTCCCCCGTTCCCACCCCCCCACCCCCGCACCGGGCTACCAGGCTGGAAAGGTTGTGGACCGCTGACTTAGCTGCCTCGCTTTACAAAGCAGGAAACACAGTTGTGAAAGAGACGAAGGCGGTCAGTGCCGCAGGTTGTGACTGTGAGGGTGTCTCTTGGCACCAGCTGCTGGGTTTGATGGCCGCTCTGCTTCTCAAGGGCTTCTGAAGGGGTGCAGTAGGAAAGCAGAGCAGGCCTTGCTTCAGAATAAAGGGACCTTGGAGGTCATCTAGTCCAACCCCCTGCTCAGGCAGGAAGTGCTATACCATTTCAGACAAATGGCTGTCCAATCTCTTCTTTAAAACTTCCAGCGTTGGAACTTCCACAACTTCTGGAGCAGGTTGTTCCACTGGTTAATTGTTCCACCAACTGCACTTGTATCTTCAGCCCCACCGAAGAAAGAGCCCCGCAAGGGGGCCTTGGGATGGCACACGACCTGTTAGAATCACCTTTGGCTGCTTAAGCCTGTTGACCCCGGCTTCCTCTTTGCCTTCCTCCCAACCACGGCCGGCTGTTTGGATTAGCAAGTTGGTACACAAGGGACGCGTGTCCTCCCTTTGTTCAGCCTGGGCGTCATTCATCTTGCGAGTGGCGCTTGGGCGCCTGATTACTTCCGTTCCTGTCCATCAGCCTCCGGCCTGGGCAGAGAGGGGAGGCCTCTCAGCGCAGCGCCTGCCTTAATGGCACCAGCTGGCCCAAGGAGCTCAGCAGCGGCTAATGTTCCCCGTTCAAATTGGCCTCCGCAATCCCTGGCTGAGGGGTCTTCCCATCCATCTCCCCAGGGGAATAAGGACACAGATCAGACGGCTGACGTTGGGGTGAGGTCTGTCAAAGAGTGTGCGGGAATGTTCTGAGACCCTCAATCGCCACGTGCTGTTTCGCATCAGCCCTTCTTAAGCTCTCTCTGGTGACTTTTTACTCGTATTTACTCATTTTGATATTATCATTAGCGGTACTAATAACTTAAAAATGGCTGCAGCTGAGCAGGTCTTGCTGCAGTGCCAGGGAGGGTGGCAGGCCACTCAGAGTTACAGGCAATCCCGTGTTGTTGTTTTTTTCAAAATGTATTTTTCAGAGTTGATCTTCCTGATAAATATTTCAGATGCAAAGGAATAGCATGCATTAATTATTGTAAAGAGATGTCTTTAGAAGAAAATGATTTTGAAATTCAGTTTAATTTCATTGTAACGTGCCACAAGCAGGAAAGGGGTATATGTGTTTAATTGGCTCTCAGGGGTACGGCCTGGAAGATGGCATGCCTTTGTCACAGGCCATTAGTGATACAGGCTGCATAATGAGAAACTACAATCAGCTCACAGCTGCTGGCTCCTACGGGAGAGAAGGATATTAAATGGAAATCAGTATAAATTAAACTTAACCCTTTCGCAGGCCTGAGCTCACTTCTGAGTTAGATTGCGGGGTGGGGGAGGGGATGAAAAAGGATTCCTCCTTCAGACTGGGGGCAAATGGAAGGCTGGCCCAGATTTCCCCCATCCCCAAAGGCAGCACACCGAGATGGGAAGGCAGGGAAACGGCATTTTGATTGCTCTCCTCCTCGTTACCACTCTCAACATTTTTCTTCCTCTGGGTTTTTTTTTTTTTTTTGGATCCTCTGAAAAGATTAGACAAGCAGCCCTCCTTCACAAGTGATGCCATTCGAGGGAGGGAAATGCAAATCTCAGACTACACAGGTTTGCCTCCTCTGCACTTGTGTGTGAACAGTTTCTTTCTCTCCCCCCCCTTCCCATCCCCCTCCCTCTCTGAGGCAAGGCCTTTTCTGCAAAAGGCAGGCCTACCAGATTGTCCAGTCTCACGAGGCCAGGCTGTTGATCTCTGCCGTCCAGAAACTCAGCCCACGTTCAGTGACCACAAAAGCTTCACAGACGCACGCTAGCTAGATACGTTGTTCATTGCAAAGAAGAAAGTAAGAAGAAATATGTACTAGAAGATTCAATCAAAATTTGATGGATAGAGCAGCCTTCTCCTCCCACTGGTCTGTGGACTTTGTGACATTCTTTTTTTTCAGTCTTCAGCATCAGAAATGCCTGCTCCATGTTTACAGAATGACCTGGGAATCTCTTGAGTCCTGCTTTGCCAGCTTCAACCACTACACGGATCTGGATTGCAGTCCCCAACACAACCTCTAGAGGGCAGAAAGAAAACAGAGAAAATTCTGACTTGTCCCTGCCATCTAGTGGCTCCTGGGAGCTTTACCAATTGAGTAAGGCTGCTCCTTGGCTCAGTCGTGACCGTACCAAATAGCCTTTTTTTTTTTCACACAAAAAAATTGAGAGGTTCTCTAGGGAATTTTGTACTTGCCGTGTGCAGTCAGGTGTCTCAGAGAAATTCCTACTCCTGAATGTATCTTTATGAGTGCAGCCAAATGATGCTACTAAGTAAGTTTCAAAGGCTGCATCTGAATGAGTTAATTACTGTCCCTGCAGAATGCAAATGATTATAGCCGCGGCAAGGGTGGTTATTGACGGAGCTCTGCTGGGGCCGGAGAAAACAGCCTCAAAAGCCTCCCCCCCCCCCGTGCCTCAGCAGTCAAAGGAAGGAGGAGGGGGGGGTCCTGGCATCCCTGGACCCCGATTGGTTGGATGGGCCTAAGGGAGAGTTTGGGAGGGGAGAGACCCTGCACTGCTTCGTTACCAGCAGGAGCCAATCCAAGGAAGCTCGTGGCTCTTCAGGGTGCTTCTGTGGTGGGGAATCCCACCCGTCATCCTCTTACGCCGTCTCAGATCTTAAACCATTGTAAAATAAGGGCATCAATATGATGTGGTGTTCTACCAGGAGGAATCACCCACATTCATGCAGAACAGATAGTCGCAGGTTACTCAAGCAAGTAAGCCAAGCCACAGATAACTGTTTTTGTGGGTAGTTTTCTTGATAGGTTGCCTAAATACCAGACTGCTAAGAAACGGCAAAAAGCCAACAGTCCTTGCAAAGTAATTTCACGTCCATCCTTAGAGAAATCAGCATTTGTGGCTTTAGTGTTCTTTCAAGATCCAGGGTGGTGGGTTGTTTTCCTGCTTCAACTCAGTGAATTCTGGCACTTAAAACATTTCTACCAATTCAGTCCGAGGGTGGACTTCCCCAGAACCATCCCTGAATCCCCCCTGCTGGGCAAAGAATTTCTCAGCAGGAAAACTCTGGCTAAGTGGCCCAGAGAAGCCAGATGACAGAGCGACAATCCCCCCGTGGGAAGGCCGACACCATTGGTGCTGCTAATACGTCCAGGGACTGGAACCAGGGAGTGTTTGGAGAGATTTATTTTCAATTACAGGTTGAAGCAGAGGCATGAAGTAGTACTGGCTCTGAAAGTGGAGCATAAATCCTCAGAGCAAATCCATGTATATCAGCTCCATATAATAAGATTTTATTGATTGCTATATTGTCAGAATAAAACTCCCCTAATGCCTGCGTCAGGGCTGGGAAGATCAAAGCCTCCTTTGGCAAGAGAATCTGATTCAGGAATCAATGTGCTTTGATTAATATGTCATTAAAAAGTCGAGTTATTTAACTTCTTTGATGGAGGCTTTAAAAGGCTCCTTTCTTTCCACATGCAGCAGAACAAGACGGCTGCCAGCGTCGCTCTTTCTAGAGAAGAACCAAATTCTGCTTCTTAGCATTTGGATCCTTTTGCTTTCAGAAGCCCTAAACCAGAGGCTCCCGTGTGGAAGCAGGTGGTCCCTCCTGCCTTTCCTGGAAGGTGCAGCCACTTAGGAACATATATGCTTTCCAGCATATATGCATGCCGGAGTGCGGATGCCTCGCTTCCAATGGGATGTGCACAAATTTATAAGTCTCCAGGGTCCACGCAAACCCTAAAATGGACTTTCCAGCAGGAGGTTAAGAAGCCGCTCAGTGCTTCTTTCAAAGGGTCTTCTCCTGGGTCATCCACTCTCTGCCTTGCTCAGGAGCTGCAGTGCAACTTAAAAAGCATGTCGGGAGAACTGCCAGCACTCCTAAGACCTTGAAAAGGTTGGTGCCTTCAGTCTCCCACCTTATTCCTTCTGCCGTGGAAAGTTCATGAAGAGAATCAGACCAGGTAAATGGGAATAATCGCCCGTCCCTTCGAACTGCTGCCAGTCGGTGAGGTTCAGGAGTTCCGCTGCCTATGGTGAGGCGGCCACAACTCCCCGAATCCGCCTCGGCTTTTCCACAGGGGCTCCTGGACACAGGACCATCCCCACAAAGGGCATGGACGGGCCTGTTTAATCCACTTGGACTCAGGCACCTCTCTCCCCCTGGCCCTGTTGTCAATGCCTGATGAGACTTGCGGTCTCTTCTTAGGGAGAGTGAGAACCCCTTTGCCGGCCCTGGCCTTCCCTTCCATCCCAGCCGCTGCGCAGGAGTTAAGCAGATGGCTCGGCGTGGTGCCCTCGTTGAGAATTGGCAGTAGTTTTCCCTGGCACCTTCCCAGCTTCGGGAGAGGAGCAGGTGTTTCCCCCTCTGGGGCGGGCATTTGTTTCCCTTTGTGGGCGTTCACACCTGAGGTGGAAATGACTCGTGCCTGTTCAATGCGAGTTATAAATAGAAATGGGCCTAATTAAAATCCTAGCATGCATTTTTTCTTGTTTGTTTACACCCTCTCTCCCAGCTGTAAATTTGATTAATACTATTTTTGTTCTTTAAAATTATTGCTTAATGATGTTCTCCTGCAAATGTTGCCTGTCACTTACCAGCAGGGCGAGTCCAACACAAGAAGGGCCTAATCCCAGAGCCACGTCTTGGGAACGGTTGGATCCGTCTGTCTATGGAGGTTCTCCGTCATCCAGGTCAGGCTTGTCCCAGAGGTGCTTTTTGAAAGGCAACTGGACTTTCTTGGTTTTATCCTTTGAAAATGTTCCACTCCTCATCCAAGAAGCTTCTTTGGTTTTCAAGGAAAAAAACCAAGGAACTCCAGTTGCATTTTTGAAAGCACCTTTGGGACATTAGATCCATCTCCAACCCAGAGGAGTCCCAGTCCGACTCCCCTGAATGCCCTTTAGGGCTGGTGAACCTGCGTCTCCTGAGCCCTGGGCTATGATTTCCCCGTGCCAACATGGAAATGTCTCTCTGGGAATTTCACCTTTGCCTTAAGGTCGCTCTGCAGAAACAGGAGGACACTGAGGGGAACAGCTGGAGGACTGGATTTAAGCCCCTAATTTTCCCCAGTTTCCCAGCCCGGGAGAAGCTCTGGCACAAAGCAAGGTAATTGTCCTTCGTTTGCCAGTCAGACTTTGATGCACCAGCAAATGCAGGCTTGGCTTTGGATGAGCTGATACTTACTTTCCCAAGAGCCAGCCGGGCCCCTCTTTTCTCCGCAGCTGCACCTCCCTGCCCTTCGCTTGCCCCGTCAGGTTCCCTTCCTACCTTCCGTTTTGTTGTCCCACCCTGAATGCGCACACAGCCGGCTCTGAGGGGGGGTCTCTGCTCAGTCACAGAGCTCCTTTCTTTTACTGGGGCAAAAATGAAAATGGGATGAGGGTGGTGGGGACAGCAAGTGGCAAGAATTCCCTTGCAATGAGCTTAATGCCGGCTTCCTTTCCTCCCCGTCCACCAGCACCTGGAAGGAATGCCTTGGTTTTTCAGACGCCATCCGAGGCCTCCTGAGTCCTTCCCCCCTTTTATTTAACATGGTTTGCCCAGGGAGCTGGTAAAGTCATGGTTTTTTTTAAAAAAATAAATAAAATAGCTGGACCTGTAAGCCTCCTGATTTCCTCCCCCTCCCGTTGGGTAATCCTGGCCAGATAACATCCTGGGGAGTGATGGCCTCTGCTCTTTGCTCTCCAGAGGGCCCTCCCCTGGGTATCCGAGAGCATATTGACTCCGAGCGAGCGAGTGGGAGCAGGAGGGGAAAGGGGGGAGGCTGGCAGCCCACTTGCTTAGAGACCCTCCGCCAGACAAGCCTCCCCACTGCGCTGGCCACTGCCAAAGCCTCCAGACGTCCTCCTGTTGCCACCTCAGTGGATTATTTAATCATCTTCTTCAGAAGATTCCCAGGAAGGTGCCCCCCCCCAGGGAAAGGGGGCAGGCGGCTGTTGCTGGCTTTTGCCTGGTGTGTAATTGATCCCAGGGCTGTTCTGCGAAGGAGAGGCGCAGAGCATGGGGTGGGGGTGGGGGGTTAACTCCAGCCTCTTGGTTATTCCAATTACTTACAGCCAGGATTCAGCCTCTCAAGCTGCCGAGAGGCACAGTGGGCTCCCTTCCCTTCCCTTCTCGCCATCTGCAGCGCTGCCTATAAATACTTAAATGCTAACGGGAGGGGAGGAAAGGAGAGAGATTCCCCCTTTCTAATGACCCCCTTGCTTCTTTGCAGCATCCCCGCTGTGCTCTGGAGCTCTTTCGGTGCCAGGCTGGGAGAGGCTCGGGGGTGGGCGCTGGGTGCTTGCAGGATGCCCTGCCCAGAGGCCTTTGGCTTCCAACGGCAGGCTCTGCGCAGCACACAGAGGCCCCGGAGGGCCTGTCCATGACCAGAAGGCAAGGGCGGACAGGCTGGGCTGGATCTGCTCCAGCAGGCTCGCACGATCCACTTCTCTCCAAGGAAAAATGGGGTGCCAGTACCCATATCCAGCAGAAGGCTTTGTGTGTCTGTTTTTGCGTCTGTGTGTGTGTATCAGTTCACCACTGCAGCTGTCGTCTTCTTCCCTTCATTCCTTTGGCCCTTTAATCCAGGGGTCTTCAAACTTGGGCCCTTTTATGACTTGTGGACTTCAACTCCCAGAATTCCTCAGCCAGTGTGCCTGACTGAGGAATTCTGGGAGTTAAAATCCACAAGTCATAAAAGGGCCAAGTTTGAAGACCCCTGCCCTACATCTTGAGTGACCCTCAAGGGCTCTGGGGGCACTTGGATGGTCTGGACAAGATGGCGCTCCTCTCTGGTGGCACTTGGGGGGGCTTTTGTCTCCTTGACTTTGGCAAGCGACTGAATTGGGAGCCCCCTCTCCACGAGATCTTTCTTTGCTCCAGCCCCCCCTTCCCCCCGTGTGTTATAAACACATTCCCCCAGTCCATCCAGCGCTCTGTATCAATCTTGTTTAATAGACTGGAAAGCTTAATGCGCAGTGGCGGGTCACGGGGAGCATCGGGGTGATAGATTGTGCCTTCCCGGAGTCAGGCACCATTGATGTATAATGAAATATTTATGATTTATTCCAGCTAATAAACTGGAATGAAGTATGTGATATATGTGAGCAGATGGGGAACTATCGATGGAGTTTTCGTTTGGGGAGTGTGGGGAGGTTTATGTCCACAACACACACACACACACCACAATCCTCCAATGCCGTAACTTCTTTTGCCTGACTGTGGTGGGGACAGCCATTCCCCCCCACCCCTCATTAATCTCCCTCCCTCTAATTGTTTGCCATCCTTTCCCACCCCCATCTTCGCCCTTCCAGCACCTGTTTTCCAGAAATGAAAATCTCCCTTTCAAGAGAAAGCCATTTATTTGCTCTGTGGGGTTTGGGGAACCCGGCAAGTGGGTGGCAGGGAAAATTTCCTGGGATTTGGTTAGATTTAGCAGGAAAAAGATCTGAAAAATATTTCCTCCTGGAGCTCCAAGGTGATTGAGTGACACCCTCTTCCGTTGTCCTGTTGTTGGTCATCCAGAAAAGATTGGATTAAATGGGTCCACCTGCTATTTTGCTCCTGCCTGAGGTTTTTAGGTGTGTGTTCTGCACCCCTTAGGTGGCATCTGGCCAGCTCCATCAGCTGCTGCCTGCCAGTTCTTTGTCGTTCCCCAATCGATGAAGCCCCAAGAGTTGTCGCAGCTGTGGTTAGCTTCAGAGAAGAGCTTCTAAGGGGTCTTCCATGTCAGAATATTCCTCTCTGGGGGTGGGGGGCTTCTGCCAGGGAACATGCCCTTGTCAAAGGGAGGAGAAGTCCGGATGTGGAAGCAGCCTTTGGTCCTTCAAACCAAGGAGATCTGAAAAGGACCGACAGGCGTCCGGCTTCCATCTCAGCAGGAGCCCCCAAAGGACGGTGCTTGGGAGGAGAGCAGTTCTGTGGCTGATGGAGGGATGGGGGAGTGACTCTCTGCTCTGGTCTTTGTGTCCCCTCATTGTGGCATTCTCAGCCCATCAAGCCAAGCGAGGCAGGAAACCTTCCAGAGAAGGGCATTCCATCCCCAGGGCGCCTTCCATCAGCTGTGTAGATTGCACTCCATAGCCCATAATTATACCTGCAAAAACAGGAAGCAGGATTGAAGCAGGAAGCCTCCGGCCCACCACTCTGATGGCAGCAAAGCCCCCACCCCCCTTGGATCCCAAGGGCCAAGCAGGCTGAACTGGAGGAGAATGGAAGCCTGCACAAATGCGTGGGAGGAGATGGCCACTGAGGCAGGGGCTGCCCTGGGAAGGTGGCACTGAAAGTCTTTGCAGAGGGTCCTGTAGATGACGTTGGGGCAGGATTAAGGCCAGCCAGGAGGGCCTCTACGTCGGAGCTCTACGTCCGGCAAGGACGCCTTGGCTCTGGCACCCAGGTTCTGGGAGGCTGCAGGCTGTTCCTTGGCCCCGTCCCGAGAAGCTGTGCCCATCTCAGCCCTCTGCTTTTCTTTTCCCAGGTGATACCGCTGTGTATCAGGAAGGCACCTACTGGATCAGGGGACGCACCTCGGTGGACATCATCAAAAGCGGAGGTTACAAGATCAGCGCTCTGGAAGTCGAGCGCCACCTGCTGGCCCACCCTAGCATTGCAGGTGCTGTCTGCGCTCTGCCATTTTGCTGTTGATTAATGAAGTGCTAATTATGTACATGGCATTTTACCAAGAAGCTGCAAAATTTGGTTTTCTTTCTACCGGCCCATTCTCCAGGACAAAAAGGTGGAGTGCTCTCTTTCAAAAGCCATGAAGAAAAAGATCATAAAGTTAAATAAAGACTGGACAGATGAATAAAAGCGCAGCTTGCATGTACAAGTTAAGGCAAATGAAATCAGCTCCAGCCATCTGCCGCCTGTCCCTAAGATTAGTTTAACCCCACTAAATGAATAATTTGAAGTCAATAATTTGAAGTTTGCGAGTCAAAGATCTCTTGTAGAAAGAGTTGCTCCTGCCCCTTTCCCAACACGCTTGTTCTCCATCCTCTTTTCCTGCAGATGTTGCCGTGATCGGTGCCCCAGACATTGTCTGGGGCCAGAAGGTCAGCGCTGTGGTAGAACTCCACAAGGGCCAGGATTTGTCTCTCCAGACCCTCAAGAAATGGGCAAGGTAAGTTGGGGCGCCAGAAGCAGAAGCCGGAGGACTCCGAGACAGCCAGCTCTTTCCATTGTCTTTCCTGAACCATCTGCCTCCTCTTTTCTTTGAGGCTGCACTGGAGGGCTGGTGCGTCCCAGGAGGGAGGAGGCGGGGAGTTGCTGCCGCCTCTTTGTTAACCAACAGGCTCTTCTGTGCCCAGGGAGACCATGCCAGCTTACACCATCCCTTCCGAGCTGCTCCTGGTGGAGGAAGTTCCACGCAACCAAATGGGCAAGGTGGATAAGAAGCAGCTCCTCAAACAATTCTACGGCACGTTGTGAAAGCCTCCACCTGTGGTGGGTGGAAGAAGGATGTCTGTGGTCGAAGAGCAGGACTGGAGACTCTGCTTTCAAAAATGGATCCGGTCCTTGTGGGTTGACTTGCCTTTAGCTCGTCACCTGGAGGGCTGAACGGGACCTGTGGCTTATTAGCGGCTTATCAGGCTTTGCACTGGCAGAAAGTTCAGCCTACCTAAAACAGGAGCTCTGCTGGGGGAGGGGGGAAGAGGTCCTGGCGTGCCTGTGGCCCTGCGGGAGGTGTTTGGACAGAAGCCACGGCCTCCCTGGGCAGGGCCTTCCCTTGGCTCAGCCGAAGTGCAAAAGGGCCACGAATATCATCTGAGCACAGGCAGGTACCTCGCCCCTCCTCATCCTTTGGCGCTCTTACAAAAGATGGGGAAACACAGGCCTGGTCCTTTTCTTCCCTCAACCAAATGCCCCCGTGGAGCCAAGGAATCCGATGCGGAGTTGTGCGTGTCAAGAAGACAAGTTGGTCAAAACTGAATTCATGTCCGTTCATGTCATCTCACCCCCCTTCCATGCTGTTTCTGCACAACTCTGGCTTTTTAAAAATCCGTATTAAATTTATATTTACATTTCTTTTCTTGAATGTATTTCTCAGTAAGTAATTTCTAAGCATCTTCACTCCTGTGGTTCTCATTCTGTATTTTGTAGCCAAAAGGCTGCATCAGAACATCCAGGGAATCTGAAGAATGCCTCAGTTGCAGACATTCCTCCGTCTGTGCTCCTGCTTAGCCAAGGCCGAGGGAGAGAGGCACGTCTGCATAGCAGGTGCCATTTCTTCTCAGATATTTGCAGTTGAGAATAGGAAGAACCCCACTAATTTGGCAAACTGGGATGTGCATTCTTAAGACAAGGCTGGGCCCCTTTTCACTGAAAAAAGCTCCTTCCCCTGAGAAAGGCTGCTTCGGTCCTTAAGCAAAATCATCCCTTTCCCGTTAGCTGGAGAAGATTGTGGGTTCTTTTCCAGCTTTTTTCCTTCTGCTTTCCGGGTGTTGCCTGATCAGGCACTCTGGCAGTCCTACTTTCCCGGCCAAGGGACCTCCCCAAAGGCCTCGTGGAGCAGCTTTGCTGCCAAGTGGGGGGGATTCCGAGGGTCACGGTTGGTGTGATGCTCAGGAGAGGCCTCCTCCACAGGGACTTGGGCTCCGTTTCCCACTTGGCATCAACCGCTGTGCCCTTGGTCCCCTTTTCCTTGTGTGTGGCTGGTGCCAGGGAAGACATTTCTGCTTTCACACGACCTGGCACATTCATTCAGTATCCTGGGTTGGCCTCCTCCATGGCTTTTGCCCACCAGCATTTTTCTGTTTTTCTTCACCGCAGCATTCTCTTTTTCCGAAGAATTCCCCCTGCCCCCCAATGCATGGGACACACTCAATTTTTATGGCGCAGTAAAAGAGGCCTTCATTAGAGGAATGTAATCTCAGCACAAGGACAGTTAATAACCCTCCGTAAATTGCAAATTGCGATCTGTCCTTTTGCACGGTTCAGCACCCCCTCCTCCTGTTTGGCTACAGATACAGCCCTGTGGAGGGAAGGAAGTGATTATTAGGGAAGAACAAATAAAGGCCAGCCTTCCTTAACAATGCAGGCGCATCATCTCTTTCTCTCTCTAGCTCTATCTGTCTGTCTATCATCTCTATCATCTATCTATCTATCTATCTATCTATCATTTCTCTCTCTCTCTCTGTCTATCAACTCTCTATCATCCCTCCCTCCCTCCCTCCCCCCTTTCTATCATTTTTATCATCTCTCTCTGTCTATCATCTCCCTCTCTCTTTCCCTCTCCCTCCCTCCCTCCCTCTCTATCTATCTATCTATCATCTCTCTATCTATCATCTCCCTCTCTCTCTCTCTCTCTCTCTCTCTCTCTCTCTCTCTCTCTCTCTCTCTCTCTGTCTGTCTGTCTGTCTGTCTCTCTCTCTCTATCATCTCCCTCTCTCTCTCTCTGCCTTCCTCAGAGGCGGCTTCCCAGAAAGAATCCTTTGGGACCTTCCCAGCCAACGGTGGATGGTTAGATGCCATCCTTTGAACTGTGCTGGCCAGGATGACCGGGGGCATCCCAGGAGTGATAGCAGAAGACGTCTGGGGTGCGTCTTGCACGCAATGCAAGCGAGGCAATGGCAGTTCCAAAAGACATTTAAAAGTAAAAATTCCCAGGATGCCTATTTTTTGAAAATCTGGAGGTGGAAGGGAAGCCCCACCTCTGTTACCAAGCTCAGTTGTCCTCCCTCTTCTTGGTCCTGCATCCTTCCTCCTAACCCCCTGCAGGTGTCCTGGAGGCAGGCAAGGAATTGTGGAAGTTGGGGTCTGGGGGACAGGAGGGTAAGAAGGACATACATAGGGTTTACTTGTGAAAACGGGAGGAAATTCAACATCTCTCCTCCCCCCAAATCATCCAGGGGGGAGGCAGATGGCAGGAAGAAGGCTTGCATGCCGTCCCCCCACCCTGTGGGAAGGATGGAGGCATCCCCTTTGTTAAAACATCAGCACACAGTAAATTTTTTCACTTACCGTATAGATCAATATCAAATTATCATGTCTCACATTCATAACTCTTAAGCCAGCCACAATGGGGAGAGACAAGGTCACGGGAGAATAAATAGCAGCCGGCACTCTCCCCGATCCATCACTCCCGCCAAGCCCCTGCTCTTCGGCACCCGCCCACTGACAGGGCCATTAATAAAACTCCGCCAGGGCCGATCGATGGGCTTGATGGATGAGCGCAGGTAGCAAAGACAGGGAAACAGCTGCCTGTCACGCCTGGCTGAGGAATGGAAGTCAGTCAGGGAGGGGCTCTGCCAGCCGCCCCGGGGACCTTAAGAGCCATTCGGGGGCCAGTCAGGAACGTTTGACTTTGGCACCGGCGTCTCTGCCTGACGGGTCCCTCGAGGGGGTCGAGGGCACTGCCTGCTGGGCCAGGCCAAGGCCCACCGTAGCCCAGGATGCACTTCCCCCAGGGGCCAACCAGCTGGCAAAAGGGGGAGACACAGTGCACCCTGTTTTCCCCTGCAACTGATCTGGGAACACAGGCTGCCCCCCCAGCAGAAGGAAGCTGTGTTTTCCAACTCACAGCCTTGACCAGGATGCCCTCCGTGAAGATGAAAGCCACCCGAGTTAGCAAGCTGTCCCATTTCAGAGCAGGTTCCGTGTCAGCATCAGCCGGTGGACCCAGGTGGCAGCTGAACGAAGCCCTCCAGCTCAGCATCCTGTGGCTGAAAGACCAACCCAGGGCGAACGGAGGCTATGTGATCCAGCATTAAAAGCCAGGTCAAGTGTGGCTGGAGGGTGCCTGGGTCGTCTTCAAGAGCGTGGAAGAGGAAAGACGGACCTAGCCTGGCTTGGTAGTGTTGATGCTATGGCCCTGCAGCTTGAAAGCCACCGTATAACTCGCAGGTGGCCAGGAAGAGCAGAGCATGATCGGGCCAAAGTGGATCCACTTCTTGAAGCAGCTTCTTAGGACCAAGGAAGAGCAAAGGGAAGGCTTGGGAGACAGGCCCCCATCTGGCCCTTGGAAGGAGAGGACTTGGTGGCTGTTCTGGATGGATCCAGAGCCTGGTACCGTAGGTGGCAAAAGGGCTGGTTCACACAGCACACTGGAGGAGACTCCTTTCCCCACTGGTGGCTTCTCATATCTTCTGGGGTCCTCCAACCATCACCGTGCCTAAATAATCAAGAGGATGGGCCTTCTATCATGGCCACAATAGCTGGCGATGCTGTGGGGATGCTACTAGTCACTGGCTGTAAAAGAATGTCTGACAGTCCCTGGGAACATGGAGGAGGGAGTCCCTTACGGAAAGAAGATGGATCATTATAGAAAAGATTCCTTAGTCCCAAGGAGTATTATCCACTTATTTAAGCTAGGTATAAGTTGATCTAGAGCAGTGTTTCTCAATCTTGAGAACGCTAAGATGTACAGTATGACTTCAACTCCCAGAATTCTGGGAATTGAAGTCAATAGAGCTTAAAGTTGCCAAGGTTGAGAAACACCACTCTGGAGAACTGCGCTGGTAGGTTTTCAAGATGTTGTTACTATGCACACCTGCAATAGAGGCCTGTCCAAATGTCCAAGTGAAGTAGGGTGGGCCATACCTGTTCAGCTTAAATCCAGCCATTGCCTCAGCCTCCTGTGTGTTTTAAGTCATCAGGGAACTGATTTGCTTGGGAAAAGCATGTTACACAAATATAGCCGTGATATTGTGTTTATCCAGATAGGAGGGTTGGTGTATTGTGAAGCCACCGCTGAGAGTAAACACGTTAGCTAATATATGCAACCTGCGATGAGGGTTGCCTGCATACAAATCCACCCTGTGCCTTGCCCAAGATTGCACCCATGGAGGTGCGAGCAGCTTGGGAGGGGGATTGTGGGCTGCTCTGACTTCACTGGATTTGGGGCCTTCCTGCCTGGCATTTGGCCGGGGGTGGGAGGGTCTGCTTGCTTTTCTGTTCCTTTTGCAAGTTATCCGTTTTTCTAAGCCTGTAAAAGGGGAAATTACCAAACTTCACATTGGCATCACGTTAACACCAACACCGCTCAAGATCCCCCAAGGAAAAACAGTAAGACCTGCAAAGTTGCAGAAAATTCCTGCTGGGCCCCGGCTGCTTTTTCTCTCTGCTGTGGCTCCTCTCACAGCAGGGACGCCTGAAGTGGCTGGAGGAGGCTTCTGTGGGGGCAAGTGGGGGAGTCCTTCGGGGGGGGGAGCTGTGTGGGGCAGGATGACCAAAGGAGCGGTGCCCTTCGGCCACTGACTGAGCCAGTTATCATGAAGGAGAAAGCCCTCCTACAGGCCTGGTTTTGAGGTTGCTATTTTGCCATTGTCCCCTGCCGTGGATTGGAAAGAGGTGGGGTGGCAGCCTCATTGGCTCAGGGGGGCCATCTCAAAATCACTCAGCCAACAGAGCAAGGACTCCTGCCCTGGAGGTGGGGTGGCCTTCTCTAGGGGCGGCAGCTCCGGCTTCTTGCTGGGGGGCTGCTTGGAAGGACACCTTACAAAGGAGCAGGAACCCCCCCCCACCTTGCAAGCACCAGCCCCAGCCTGATCTGCGTCTCTGCAGAGTTGTCACAAGCGGAAGAAAGAGGAGACAGAGCTGGGTTGTGTTTCTGAAGTGCTGCGCCAAGAAAGCCTTCTTGGGGGGGGGCTTTTCCAGGGCTCTGCACCTCCGTGCCAACAGAGCAGCCGCCCAAGCTGGATGCTGGCCGGTGAGGCTCCTTGCTGGCACTGGAAGGGCTCCCACTGCAGCCATCTTTGCCCACCTTGGTGCAGGCGATTCCCAGGCAGTGTCAGTGCACATTCTGCCCAGAGGCAGCCATTAGAATTAGGAATTGCTTGGGAGGAGGGAGGGAATAGGCTTTGGGTGTGATCCTGTCCCCACTGCCTCTGCCCATAGCACCTTGCCTGGGCTCTGGTCCATTGCCCCCCCCCCACCAGCTGCTCCTGGCCTCTCTGCCTGCAGCGGGGGAGGAAGCACGTCCCACCCCTCCCACGCTCCTGCTCCTCCAGGGCTGGGCAATGCCCACACTCTTTATGGCGGACATTATCTTTTATTGCTGTATAAAATCCTAAGCTTCGGTGCCCTTTATCGCTGCATCCCACAGCAGGGCTGCTGCCTGGCAGGAAAAAACGAGGGGGGTGCAGCAGGGGTGGGTGCAGCCTGCTTTGGTTCTGCTGGAGGGTGGAGGAGGGGCCCAAGCCAAGTGCTCTCTCCACTCAAGGGGGTGGCCTTGGCACCACACAAGTGCTGCCTCCTCTCTCAGCAGTGAAGGGGTCTCATGCCGCTCTCTGCCCCCCCTTCCTTCTCCCTTGTGGTGCTCCAGCGCCACTTGTCCTGTCCAGGAGGGTCTCCAGGTGGACGTTGCCAACCTGGTATCCACCAGGGAGGTCTCTGGCCACGTCTGTCTGTCAGAGGACTTCCCTGGCCAAGCCCCCCTCTGTGCTGTTGTAAGGTAAGGCACAGCACAACACACGTCTCCTTCCCTCCAAACTATGCTAGTCCTCTATGAAGCAGAGGGCAAGATTGTACCTGTGTGTATGTGGTGTGTGTGTGCACAACCCCTCCCTGTCCTTCTGTCCAGCCTGCCAGCAGGGTGACTGGCAAGTCCTTGGCCTCCTTTGACGCTGAGGAGAGTGACAGGCTCCAGCTTCTGGCTTTTAGGGAAGGAACCGGCCAGCTAAGCGGGTCTCCCCAGCACCTGAGCCAGAGGCCACGGCAGAAAAACACGCGCGGCCCCCATCGCCCCCCGTCAAGGAGGATCTCCCCCTCCGTCTCTCAAGTCGCCAGCCCAGCCTGACCCACTTCACCCGGGGGACAATGGCAGGGAGCATCTGCTGGCTGCACCCCTGCCACACCGCATCAGGTCAGGCAGAGGCGGCTGACAAGGGGCTGCCAGACAGAAAGGCAGCCGAGGTGGAAGCCCCCCCTCCAGCCCCAGGATTTCAACGTCTTGCAGGCCACCAAGGCAGGGGATCAGGAGCTGCTGGGCCGATTCAAGCCAAGTGACTTTTTGCGCCCAGTCCACCCTCTGCCCCATCACCAGACCGAAGATGGGGCTTGGCTTGCTTTCCGGTTCCAAGGCCTCCTGAAGAGAGAACGCCAAGCCGGAAAAACAAAGGAAGGGGCTGGACGCGCAGAAGCCTGTGAAATTATTTGGGATGCAGAAAAAAGGGACATATAACTCTTTCTCCCTGCTTGTGGCTCAGTGATTCCATGAAGCTGATCTGCAGGAAATTCAAGATGGCCAAAGGAAGCATTTTTCCTTGTGCAATTGCTGAATGCAACTCCTGCTTCACGAAGTGGCCCTCGCGCCTGTACGGAAGAGCCTCGGAAGGGAAGGGTGCCGCCCTTCCTTCGGTGGCTGAAAACGCAGTCAGGATTCAGAGCTCGGCGGCTGCCTGTCCTTCCGGAGCGGCTTCTGCCTGGCAATGCAACGCGCGTCCCCAGAAGGACTTTCCAAAGGAGCCTTCAGGACGGCGGAGAGCTTGACCCTCTCTGGGCCGAGGAATGTCACGGAGCCCCCTGGGAGCCCTTCCCATATGCCTCCTGTTCGTCTGGCTCTCTTCTTGCACTTCAGATCCCGTCAAGGCTGGGCGCTGATGTGGGGCGACAGGGCAGTGTGGCCAGGAGCCAGCCAGGACAGAGCAGCGGTTCCACGAGACGATATCAGAAGCGACAGCTGGAATCAGCCAGTGGCCTTGAAAGCGGATTGGCCACTTTGGCCAAGAGCCCACCCCTTCCTCATGGGTCCACATGCGGAAGGAGTCACTTGGTCCCCTTGGGTCCTTCTGGGTCCCATGCCAGAAGTGAGTGACAGAGAAATGTCTCCCCACAATCTGAACTTTCCTGGCCAAATCTCTCCCTTTAAGGAAGCCAGGCTGGGTCACAGCAGCTACTTAACAGAATAACAGAGTTGGAAGGGACCTTGGCGGTCTTCTAGTCCAGCCCCCTGCTCAGCAGGAAAACCTACAGCCATTTCAGGCAAAAACTTATTGAAAACTTCCAGTGTTGGAGCATTCACCGCTTCTGGAGGCAGGTTGTTCCACTGGTTAATTGTTCTCACTGTCAGGAAGTTTCTCCTGAGTTCTAGGTTGCTTCTCTCCTTGATTAGTTTCCATCCGTTGCTTCTTGTCCTGCTTTCTAGTGCTTTGGAGAATAGCTTGACTCCCTCTTCTTTGGGGCAGCCCCTGAGATACTGGAACACTCCTATCACTTAATTTGCTGTATCGGATCTGGGCACCTGAACATGCTCCTCCAGCAACGTCAGCTGCACTGGGAGGTGGGAAAAAGAAAGCCCGAAGGAGGCCCTGGCAACCCCCCCCCCCCCATCGCTCCAGAGAAAGCTGCACGGAGGCTTCCGCGTCGTGTGAAGGGCCCTTCTCCCTCCGCGCGGGAGGCGAGGCAACGGGGCTTCTCAGCTCTTTGCCAGTGCTGGGGCTCCCCCTGCTGGCCGCCGCGCAGCATTACCGAGGCCCGCTTGCGCACCGCTAGGGCAGCCGATGCTCCTTCGCGGGGCTCGAAGCTCTGAAGCCGGAGGGCCCCACGAGTCAGGAGACCCGGCCCGGGTGCTGCCCTCGCGGCCCTACCGATCCTGACGCCGCTCTCCTCAGCCGTGGAAGGACTCTGAAGAGGAAGCAAAGCAGGGTTGCCAACACAGCGGGCTCCCTCCATGGGAAGAGACTCGGGCCGTTCTGGGCAGGAGCACCTGTGCCCAGCTGGTGCTGCAGCTCTGCCAGATCTCTCCCCCCCCCCCCCCCCCCCCCCCCCCCCCCCCCCCCCCCCCCCCCCCCCCCCCCCCCCCCCCCCCCCCCCCCCCCCCTCTCTCTCTCTCTCTCTCGCACACACACACACACACACACACACACACACACACACGCACCAGAACTGCCAACTGCTTCAGAGCCAACAGAGGTGGCAGCAGCTGCTGCTCCGCCTGCCAGGGCAGAGTGTGGGGTGCCCTCCGTGGGGAGAGGAAGGTAGTGCCCCTCCCTTAAAGAGCTCCTGGTTGGTCCTCAGTCGTTGAGGAGCTTCTGGTCTGGCAGAGGGACTTGAGGGGCTTTAAAAATCCTGAAAAAAGACAGTGGGAAACATTTTCGTAACACTGGCAATAAAACTAGAAGGACATGTTGACAAAAATCACCCGACGCTGAGCTCATCTTAAAAAAGACTAGAAAACTAAGGATGTCTCCTTATGCAACAAATATTAAATAGCAAATAAAAGTTTAGTTCCATAATTTACTAGAAGAATAATTTCTAGTTGAGGGTTTTGTTCACTCCTGCCCAGTGGTGGATTCAAATATGTGAGCAACTGGTTCTCTGTGTGGATGCTGCTTCCAGAAGTCCATTCTGTGCCTGGGCAACAAAAAATTAGCTACCGGTTCTGCCGAACTGGTGCGAACCGGCTGAATCCCACCACTGCTCCTGCCCAGAACTAGCCTTCCTTCCTCTTCGGCTTCTCTTTGGAATGGCTGTTCTCCCCCTGGACACCCTGCCCACCCACCCACCCCCTCAGCTCAGCCCATCCGGCCCTTTTCTCCCAGCCTCTGGACTGGCCCCAACACATGTGCTGTCTGTCACAGCCGGCCGGCCGAGGCTATTTTAGCTCCTGTCCCAGGCTGAGCCGCCTCAGCCCCCTTGGAGAGAGGAAAGCAGGCAGAGGCTCCAGCAACAGCTGGCTAGGTGCCCCCCAAGATGGTCCCCCTCTTCTGGCTCAGCTCCTGCCTCCTGGCCACCTTCGCAGCTCAGGTAAGCCAGGCGAGGTGGGGCTGAGGTCCTTCCTCGCTGGGGCTCAGTGTGTCTGGCTTCTTTTGGGGCCCTGCAGCCCCACTCCCTTCCCAGGAGACCTCTTAAGAAGAAGGAAGGAAGGGAAGGAGGGTGGCTCTCCCAGCTGTCAGAAGGGATCCAGCCAAGGATCTGCTGGTGGAGGCCAGAGGGGCTTCCAGTGGAGAGTCCGCAGTTCCTCCCACTCCAGTTCAAAATCCATTGTTGGGGGGGGGCAGCTCCTAGCAGCAGCTGGAGCATTTTCTTCTGCTGTGGGAAGGGAATCCTCAGCAGCTCCTGCTTTGGACTACAGAGACCATGCTGCAGGACATGCGATGGTGACCAGGCTTGGTGCCCCCCCTCATCCTTAAATTGTTTGGAGAGAGTCTTGGTGTCCCCTCAGGCTCTTGGGGTTGATCTGTGGGAGAGAAGCACCCACAGGAGGAGCTGGGCAAGTGCCCGTTGCCAGGGTCCTGCCCGGCCCAGAGGGAGCCCCTTCTGGCTTTGTGGTGACCCAAGAGGCAGAATCTGCACTGGGCCAGGAGGGCAGTCTTGCAAAAGGCCTTTGTGTTGGCTCACCAGATCTGGCCCATGTCAGAAGGGCTTTCCATGAACCTTGGCTTAAAGTCTGGAAAGGGGGCCGATGCCAGGGGCCCTGGATCTCTCCCCCAGGCAGGAAAGCTGGAAGGTAACGAAATCAAGCAGCCACAGGCTTCAGCCCATCCTGTCTTTCTAGCTTCTGAGTACCACACGGAGGGCTCCCCACCCCACTGGGCTTCCCTGCATCGGGGGGGGGGGGCGAAGAGGCTTTAAAAATGAGAGGGAACCCAACTCTGCCCAAAAGCCTCAGGAGTTTCTCTTCCCCACCCGTCCTCTGTGGGGTGAGGATGCTGCTCCTTCGGAGGTGGAGACGGGGCAAAATGGCTGGCGTTTGTCCTAGCTAGGCAGCCCTTTGGCTCTTTGCCCAGGGAGGGAAGGAGGCACCCCCATCGCCTCTGCCAGCTGCCCCAAGACAACACAAGCCTGGAATGCTGGGCGGGGGGCAGCTGGGAGTGGAAGAATGTGAGCCCTCGACTGGGGGGTGGGTGGGGAGTGGGCTCCATGTGGCTTGCATTAGATCTGCTTTGCTGTGAAGTTTAACTGAGGGGGAAATTGCCGGGAGGGAAGCCGGGCCAAGGAAGGGCACAGTTCATCTCCCCTCCCCCAAATTCTTGTCTGCCCCCAGAGGCTTAAACTGGGCTGAGCTTGGCCAGTCCTGTGGCTCGTAGAAACACCCCCCCCATTTTAAGCTAACCCACTTCTGTGCAAGTTGGCAAGACCCCCCCACCTCTAAATCGTGTTTTCTGGGGGGGGGGGACTTAATCTGCTGACTTGCACTTCCCATCAACTCAGCAGCTCCAGCAGCTCAGAAGGGCGCCAGGTTGGGGAAGGCTGTCTGCATGCCCAGCAGGAGAGGGGAGGGGAGGGGAGGGGCGCCCTGCCCCCTGTCTGGGCCTCGTGGGGAGGCGGCATTCTTCCACCAGCGGCTTCTGCATCTGTTCAGCCACCTGCTGGAGCGGAATTCAGAGCTGGCCAAGCCCGGGAGAAGGGCGGGTCCCTTTGAGTAGCCCCAGGGTGGGGGCTGAAGTCTGGGCAGCCTGCAAAGCCTCTCTTTTCAGCCAAGGGACCCGCCTGCCAGGCTTTGCCAAGCTCCCGTGCGGAGGGAAGGATCAGCCGATCCGCAGAGCACATTACCTGGGTTCTGGAGTGGCTGGGATCCAAGACCTGGAGGGCCATTTACACCAGCAGAGGCCCCTCCAAGTACGAAACTCTTTCAGGCTGTCTTTGGAGGACACCCCCGTGAGCCCTCCGGCCAGTCCCCAAGGCTAGGGGTCAGCAGGAAGAGGCTCTTCTTGGCTGCAGCCTCTGCCGCAGGAAATGGGATGAAATCAGATTTTTCCCATGTCTGCTTTAGGCAGCCTCTTGAAAGTCTGGTGATCTCCCTGAATTTTGAGGAATGTTTTAGAGTTCATGCTTTGGTCAGGCTTCCAAAATTATTGTAATGGCTTTTAATTAAAATTGGCTTATAGGCCGTGTTTCACAAACCTATTTTGGGCAGGAAGTAGCCCTGGTATGACCAGGATCTTGAAACGAATGAAGGCTCCGAGCCCGGCTGCGGCCGGAGAGTCACTGAGAGTCTGGAGCGTCATGTGGGAAAGGGCCAGAGGCCAAATTCTCCCGAGACAAAGTCAGGGAAGGAATGCCGGAAGTCCCAGCCACTCCCTTGGGATAAGGCTTGGCTGAGAAATCCCACGCAAGGCAGGGCTGGTGGGGAGGAAAGAGAAGCAGCCCTGGGCTCCCTGCCCTTGGTGGGCTTCCTGGCTGGACCCCCCTGCCTGGCCTCTGAAGGGGGGCTGAGAATGCCTCATCTTGAAGCAACGTTGTCTCTGCCAAACTTGCAATCTGTTTTCTTCCCCAAATGCTGCTTTTCTGTGCCTAACAAAAGGAAAGTGTATTTCCCCAGACGGGGGAAGGAAGCCGGACCCCCATCAGGGACTCTCCGGGTCTTCCAGGCTGTGTATCACTCTTAACCTGCCAGAGGCACTTGCCTCCTTAAAGAAGGAAGATGCATAACCCTCCAGCCCTTACGAATGAGCTCTTCCCCAGCGGAACGCTGCCTCCTACCTGGTCTGAGCCAGGAGACGCTGCAGCCTCGCTTGTGAGCCCTGAGCGCAGCTGCTGGCCAAATGTGCCGCACGTGGGGATTAATCCCTGCAGTGGGGCAGAGGGTGGGGGTGACAGAGCAGCAACAGAAAAAAGTCACAGGGACTCTGGCAGCACCTGTCCGAGGCATCAACGTCCTTTTGTTAATCAAATGTGTTGGGAGGACAAGAGGCCTCTGGTTCCTTCTGATTTTCTGCCAACCCAGGCTGACCCAGCTCGCTCCTTCCCCGTTCCCACACAAATACACACATAAGAATCAGGCAGTACTTCAAGGGTACTGCCGTGGCCGCCATCTTGACTTTTTTGACCGCCTCACCTTTTCTTCTTCTTCCCAGCAGGACGCCTGTTGTGCCAGAGGGCTGGCCTCTCGCAGGCATCCAGTTCCGCAGCTGCAGCCACGGGAGAAAGCCGTCCTGAGGAGGGTCAAGCGGGCCTGGGTCATCCCCCCCATCAGCTTACCTGAGAACTACCGACGGCTGCCCCACCTTCTGGTCCAGGTGGGCAGGAGAGAGACAGGCAGCTGGGATTTGCAGGCAGAGTTTGAGGAGGGAAGGGCATTCGGGACCAGCGGAAAAAAAGCTCAGCTCTTCTTTTGCTGCTGTGCCACCCCTCTAACTCGAGGAGGGAGTGGCTGGACAGCCACTGTTCAGTCCAGCGCTGAGCCCCTCTCTGGCCACTGCCCAGGCCTTCTCCGGCTGCTTCTCAAGGCTAGGCACTCAGTCCTCCGCGGCCGGACTTTCTCCCCCTCTAGAGACAAAGCAGACGGAGGAAAAGGCAAGCTTAGAGGCAGCACAAATGCAGTCACTAAATTGGCACCGTTTTGCATGCTTTGGGGATTAGCGCCTTGAGGGATGGGTGTGCACAATCCTCCTTTATGTCCACCCATGTGATGGTCAGGGGTTGTGGGTCTGCTGCTGCCCATGCCTCATGACGTCTGAGCCCACATTTCCAGGGGATCCCATTCCCCATCGAACTCTAGAGGGGAGTCCGAATTTCCCCATTAGGCCTTCTTCAGCATGCCACAAGTCCACGTTCATTCTTGACATCTGTAGGAACAGCTGGAAAAACTGGCTGAAAATGCAGCCAGAGTCGTCCCTGGACAATAGTCCAACTCAGGAGCTTCTGCTGTCCCAACCCTGGTGGGATTTCGACCTTATTCAGCTTCAGGTGTGGGTGGGGGGGCGAGAGGGAAAGCGCTTCGGGGAGGCCTTCTCACCCCCCGGAGTCTGCCTCCCTCTCTGCAGATTAAGTCAGACAAGCAGCAGCCAGGGGTGGTAGTCTACAGCATTAAGGGCCCCGGGGTTGATGAAGACCCCAAGGATATCTTCTCCATCGATAACCGGAGCGGCAAGATCTACCTCAATACCGTGCTGGATCGGGAAAAACATGATCGCTTTCGGGTAAGGAAGCTGCGGTTGGACTCTGATCAGCTCAGCATCCAGACGTTTGGGTCCTTTCCCCCCCCAGTTCTATCCAAAGGGTGGGGGCAGGAAGTCCTCCCACCTCCATCAAGCCCTCAAGACTTTGCATCGCCTGCCCAATAAACCGTCCCGAGCCCCTTAGGGGAGCAGAGGCTGCCTTCCCCAGTTGAGATGGGCCTCCTTCTGTTCTCCCCACCACCAGCTCAAGGCTTTTGCCCTCGACCTGGGCGGGGTGCCTCTGGAAGAGCCCACCGACTTGGAGATCGTCGTCCTGGACCAGAACGACAACCGGCCACTCTTCCAGCAGGACATCTTCACGGGGCACGTGGCGGAAGGGGCCGAGCCAGGTGGGCAGCCCGGACCTTCCCCTGGGTATGGCCAAACGTCTTCCAAGGGGCAGAACAGATCCTGCAGCACCGGCTCCCCTTTGACCTGGCCCAGACAGGCCCTGTCCTTGCCTTCACTTTGGGTGACCAGGACGAGGGGCCAGCTCTCGTTCGGGAATGGGATGCATTTAATTTTCATGGTGCATCTCCCTAGTTAAGTAGCCCTGAATCACCAAACCATCTATTTAATTATTTGCATGAGTGCGTGAAAGCAGCCCTACCTGTGCACTTTCTGGCTGCCCTTGGAAGCACTAATTATACAACAATGATAAACGTGATCATCCTGACCCCCATTCTTGGTTCTCCCACAGTTACAGACCCCTGAGCATGTGGGGCTGGGTCACGTGGCAGAGCAAACTCTGTGCTGTGGGCAACAATTGCGTTTCCAAAGAGGCCCCAGAAAAGTTTCAGCCATGAGAGAAATTGCCCCAGGCTGCCTCTAAAAATGCTCGGTGTTTTTCAGGGACGTTTGTGTTGAAGGCAGAAGCCACAGATGCCGACGACCCCGAGACAGACAATGCAGCACTCCGGTTCTCCATCCTGGGCCCAGAAGGGGCGGAGCTGTTCACCATCAATGAGCTCTCTGGGGAAATTCAGATCGCCGGAGAAGGGCTGGACCGCGAGGTATGGACTTCTCCCTTGGGTGTCCGGATGCAGCTTCTGGCCACTAATTAAGGGACAAAGTGGCACAAAATGAAAGGAAAAGGGCCATGGGAAAGGGGGGGGGAGAGAGAGAGAGAGAGAGAGAGAGGTCTCCTAATTACAACGCCCGTGCCTCCTTTCTAACTTATAGTATTTCAACTACTGTAGAATCTTTCAGAATTATTGTTATAAAATGTTCTGATTATTTTACAAAATCAATGTCATGGTTCCGACAGATGAAACTCTTCAAAGAACTTCGAGGCATTGTTTACCTTAAAGAATCTTTATGGGAGTAGCATAGCTTCGGCACTAACATAGTTGAAGCCAAAAACTGGATTCTCCTCCCCTGAGCACATAGTATCAAAGCACAATTCCCTCCTTCAATTAGCAGTCATAAATCACATTCTCCAATTAGTTTGAAATGCAGATTTTCCCTCCTGTTCTGCTACACGCCAATTCTTATCATCTCTTATTTCAAGCTCTTAATTCACACACTAGTACAATATTGTTATGTCTAACTAACTCCCACCACATTCCACCTCCTCCCCCAGCATCATCTAATTCTAAGAGTAAAGCATAAGAAAGAAAAAGGCTGCATCTTCATATGTTGTCAAAGCAAGAACATCCAATGTTAGCAGCGTTGACAATCAAATTGTTTGCTGAGCATTATTGTTTTATCTTTAGCAACAAGACTTGGATTTATTTTATTATTAAGGACTGCACAAAATAGTATTTAAAACATCTAGTTGATGAAGCCTGAGGCATCTGTAGCCGACATTTCTTTTTATTTGATCTGCAAAACTGGTTCAGTCATTTCAGTGAAGAGGTGGTCAGAAAGTGGAGCTTGAGGAAGTGCACGGCCCTGGGGTCCCACGCACGGCTGGCTGACAACCCAGGACATTATTGTGAACTCCTGGAGCATTTACCAGTTTCTGGCACTCCTGTGCAGGGGACGGGCAGTTACAACCTGACACTCCAAGTGGCTGACATGGCTGGAGAAGGCCTGACCACCACAGCTACAGCGGTTATCTACGTGGAGGACATCAATGATAACCCCCCTGAATTCACGTTGGATGAGGTGGGAGAGCAGCCCCTCCGCCTGGGGGGGGGGGAGAAAGACGGTGCAGAGGCAGTGTTATCCCCACCCCCCACCCCTTGGGCATCCCCCTTCAAGCACTGCTGGGCAAGGTCCCTGGCACAGGAGGTGGGCCAAGAGCTTAGAAGGCGAGGTTCATGAACCCCCCAGCATCATAGGATGAAGGGGAGGGGGCCAATCTTGGACTGGCCCACCCTCGCATGTGAACGAGGTCTTATCTTACCCTGCTAGCAGAGGTTGGGCAGAGAAGGAGCAGCTCTCTGCAGAATTCCTGCTTGGCTGAGTTCAACTCAGTTCTGCCTTTCTGTGGGTCACACAGCAGCTGCTGCCCCACCTGAAACCCCTCAAGTCTGGAGAAGGTGGGTGGGTGAGCTGGCTAGCGAGTAAATCTCCTTTTCCCTAGCTGTTAGAATCCCCTTTAGCTGCCCCACGGGAACCCAAAAGATCCCATCACTGCTGGTGGGGTCACCCTCAGCCACCCCTCTTCTTCCCTGGGGAGGAGCAGGGTGAAAGGGGGGGCTCCTCAGTGGTTTGGTCAGCCTGCCCCCCTTCTTGTGCAGTTCCACATGGAGGCCCCCGAGAACCGGCCCGGCGTGGAGGTTGGGCGGGTGACAGTGCAGGACAAAGACCAGACGGGCTCTCCCAACTGGCTGGCCAAGTTCACCATCCTGGAGGGGGACCCCAGAGGAGCTTTCTCCATCCACCCGGACCCCCTGACCAATGAGGGGGTCATCTCTTTGGCCAAGGTAAGGAAGAGCCAGGCTCTGCTCTGGCGCAGGGGCAATGTGGGCCCAGAAAAGATTCACCCTGCAACTTTAGCTGAGCCTCTCCTCCCCTCCCCTCCTCCTACCCCCCCCCCCATGTGGTGGGCCGGCAACCGTCTGAAGCTTTCCGGACAGAAGCGGAATGACAGCAGGCTCAGCCTTCCAGGGAGAAGAGGAAGGCCGGGAGAGCTTCTCTGAGACGGCTTCTGCGGCAGATGGCGGGGTGGGGGCAGCCACACTGCCTGGAGCCAGGAGAGGCGAGCTGGGGGTCTCTGCACCAGGACGGGGGGGGGGCAGAGCAAAGGCCAAGGCTCAGCCGTGCAAGGTGTGTGTGTGTGTGTGTGTGTGTGTTTGACAGTAGCGTCCCAGAAGAGCTGGTGCCCCCCCTCCCCATGTCTCCCCCACTTGCCAGGCCCTGGACTACGAGGAGCAGAACCGTTACGAGCTGCTGGTCTCTGTGCAGAACCAAAGCCCCCTGCACCCCTCCGCCCCCAAAGCCACCCACGCCTTGGCCACGGTGCAGCTCCAGGTGATGGATGCCAACGAGCCTCCCTTCTTCCTGGACAACCCCTGCAGGGGGAGGGTGAACGAAGGGGCAGCTGCTGGCACCCAGATCACCCTCTTCCGGGCCAGGGACCCAGACACCCAGCAGGCTCAGCAGCTCAGGTGAGCAAAATCCAAGACGGCCGGTGGAGATTCTGCACAGGTTCAGTGCTCGGCCAGTGCTCAGGGTTTGGAACTCAGGGTAAAATCCAGCAAACCCAACCCTCGTTTCCTTCTTGTTGTAACAATGAAGTCTCTAGTCCTCATTAACTCCATCCCTAAAAGCAAACCCTGCAAAAATCCACAGGATGATTTCTAAGGAGTCCCTGCTGGGTTGTGTTTCCCTGCCTCTGAATCAGCCCTGCACCCCACTCATTTTCCAGATGCAGCTGGGATCTCAGAGGAACCTTCCAGAGGGTCTGGCAAATTGGGGAGGGGGCTTTCCGTTCTTTGCTCTTTAGGAAGTCCTGCACATGGGGGGGGAGGGTGTGCATGTACACATCCCCTGAGCCCGTCTCCTCTCTCCAGGTACCTGCAGGCCTCTGAGTTGGCCAGCTGGCTGCAGGTGGACCCCGAATTGGGCCGGATGGAAGCCCGCCAGAAAGTACCCCCACGGTCAACTTTCCTGGACGGCTGGTACATCACACAGATCCTGGCAGTTGATAATGGTGAGGGGGTGAGCAGGGGAGGATGGGGAGAGAAGAAGCAAAGGGGGCTTCAGAGGGCAACTCAGTCCTGGTCAAAAATCCCGCTAACCGATTTCAGAAGGAGCAGCTGAGGCTGGTCCGGACTCAGGGAGGGTCCTTAGCAAGGCCAGGACTGGGCTCCCCTTTGAGCAGCCATTGGCGAAAGAGTGGAAGCTGGGAAAAGCGCTCAGCCCACCCCTCGTCCTGTGGAAGTTGCCTCTGTCTGGAGAGACCCCCCAAGGCCTGCTTCTCTCTCTCAGGGATCCCTCCCCTCACGGCCACTGGGACCCTGTCCATCGAGGTGCTGGAGGTCAACGACCATGCGCCCTCCCTCTTCCCCACAACGGGGTCACTGTGCAGAGGAGGGGCTGGCTTGGTCCTGAGCGCCACTGACGAGGACTTGGCGCCCCACGCAGGGCCCTTCCGCTTCCATCTTGGCCCCAGCAGTGCCCACAACTGGACTCTCAGCTACCCCAATGGTAATCGGGTTTCCTGGGTCCCACGTGTGATGGGGGAAGGGACCTTAACCCAGGCTTTGGGGCGGGCTGGACTGGACGTCCTGGTAGAGGCTCCTCCCCACAGAGCACATTACTTTGCAACTTTCAGTGGGGAGAGTTGGCCTCTGGTCCAGCTGGAGCCTGCCAGGCACCGGACTGGGGGGCGTGGGGGTGATTTCTGGCAGCCTCGACTTTGCTGGACACCAAACTGGGGGAATCCGAGGACTAAAAATCTGAAACTAGCTGAAAAGTGACTTTTTGAGCTCTTTTGCGATGGAACAGGCCCCGGGCTTTTTTTTTTTTTTTTGAGCATCGGAAAAGTCCAGTTCCCAGTTCCCAATAACTTGATGCCCCCCTTCCTGCTCCCCTCACCCACTCCAGACACCCACGTGTTGCTGCAGCCTCCCGTGGATGTGTCCGAGGGTCTTCACATCCTGCCACTGCTGGTCAGTGACTCTGGCATCCCGCCACAGGTGCAAGAGCAGCTGCTGAATGTCTCAGTCTGTGCCTGCAGTCGGTGGGGCACCTGTGGTGCTCCCAAAGCTGCCGCCATGGGGGCCACGGCAGGCCTCAGTTTGGGCGCCTTGATGACCATCCTCTGCAGTGCTGTCCTACTCCTGTGTAAGTGCCTGAATGCTGGATTGGGACCCTTGCCCAGCAGCTGAAGGCGGGGGGGTCTGCAATCCCCAGTGGCCCAGAAAGGAAGTGGGAACAGTCGGATATCTGCCCCAAGTTCAGGGGGGGTCAATGCTGGGAGGTTGGTGGATCTGTAAAGCCACAGGATGCATACCCTATTTCTGGGCCTGGGGGGGGGTGGACATTTGTCCATCACCAGGATCTCCCCTGGGCTGAAGAACTTTCCTGCTGCAAATAAGAAGACATAAGATACCCTCCTGTGTGCCCCAGGCCCCCTCCCCATTTTCCTGCAGCAATGTGTGTGGGGGGGATGTGGATTTATGTAATTTGGCAGGGAGGGGGCGCTGCATTGGCCGGCTGCATTCTCCCAGGCTGCCCGGACGTGGGCAGGGCAGTCCTGAGAGGACGTGTGCGGACACGAAGAGCTGGCAGCGCAGGAGGCAGGTGTGGCTGGCTGCCTTGAGTGCTGGGAGGGTGGTGGACACGGGGACCTCTGACCCGCCTTCTCTGGGCAGTGCTGGTGCTGCTGGTGGCCGGGATGGAGCACTCTCGCCGGCAGGCACTGCGCAAGGGGCTGCTGGGCGCCTGGCAGGACGACATGCGTGACAATGTCCTCAACTACGATGAGCAGGGGGGCGGCGAAGAGGACCAGGTGAGACCAGTGGGGTTGCCGTGGGGCCAGTTCCCTTCCCCACCTCTAAGCTATGGGGTCATGATGGCTGTGCATCCCTTCTCTGCCCACAGGACGCCTACGATCTCTCCCAGCTGCGTGACCCTGATCTCTTTGGCCCCTCGACTCCCCGGGGGAAGCCCCTTCGGCGGAGGGATGCCCCCCATAGCTGTGCCTTGTACCAGCACCCCCAGCGATGCCCGTCCGACATTGAGGACTTCATCAACGAGGTGAAAGGTGGCAAGAAGGCCGGTAGGGAGGGAGGGAGGGAGGAGGGCCAGGGGGACCCCCGCCCATCCTTTCTTAAATCTGCCTTGTGACCAGCCGGTGCTTTGTCACTGGAGGTTTTCAGGAACGGACTGGACAATCCCTTTGACGGGGATGGTATAAGCCAGGTCTCCTTGAGCGAGGGGTGGACTACAAGAGCTCTCCGGTCCTTTCTACCTTCTCTGGAATTCTGTGCTCATTCCTGCTCCGTCTCCTGCGTAGGGCCTGGAGGCAGCCGACAGCGACCCCAGCGTCCCCCCCTACGACACGGCCCTCATCTATGACTACGAGGGGGAGTGTTCGGCCGGCGGGTCGCTGAGCTCCATCCTGTCCAGCCTGGAAGACGAAGACCAGGACTACTGTTACCTCCGCGAATGGGGGCCACGATTCCAGCGCCTGGCCGAGCTATACGGCCAGTAGGGGGCAGGAGGAGCAGCAGGGCCGGACTGGACCAACCCGGCTTGGGCTGCAGCATCACCCTCCTGGCCGGCAGGTGGGGGACCCCAGGGGGCAGGGCCCCCATCCAGCCAGTCTCTTGCCAACTGCAGCTCCGTCTCCAGCTCGACAGTGCCCTGAAGCCAAGGGCGGGCAGAGACCCGAGGTGCCTTTCAAGGCCTCCAGCTGAGATTCTGCTGGCACTTCCCGGTTCTGCTGGTGGCTGCTGGAGGAGTTCCAGGGACCCGGGACCACCTGTGCAACCCCTTGTTTCCCCTGGGACCCGACAGTCTCATCCAGGGGCCATGAGGGTCACTAGGCCTAAAGAAAGAGGGCAGCTGGGTGAGAAAACCTCAGCCTGCCTGTGATCCGAAGAGCCAGTGGGGAGAAGCAAGAACTGGCAACCTTGCAGGAGGCAAGTGGGGATGCCCCCCTCCCAGGGCGCTATCTAGAGCAACAGCCCCCCCCCCGATAGAACCGATCAGGCCCGCCCAGAAAAGCGGCTTCCGGTGGGCTGTGGGTAAACCTGGCTGTGCTCCCCTCACCCCAGCCCAAGGCTGCAGAGCTGCTCATGCTGCTGCAGCCAGGAGAATGAGAGCTTGGAGGTCTCGGGGGGGGGGAGACAGGGTAGGATTGGGGGGGGGGCTGACAATAAAACTCCCTAAGAAAAATGAACTACAAAGGCAGCATGTGGTTTATTGCATATCCACAAAGAAAAGGGGGGCCCTGTGATCCCGGGTCACTCTTTCCCCAAGAAAAAGGGCCAGAGGCTGCCCAGTTCCTCCTGCCCCCGGAGGACCCTGGGGCCGAAAATGTTTCATCTGTGGGGCCCGGGGGCCCTCTCCTCTGGGTGCTGCCGTGCCCTTAGGTCTCTGGGGTCAGTGAGCTGCCTTGCCCCCCAGCACCAGCGCCCCCCCCATGGCTGCCCAGCATCTTCTTGGTGGCCGTGACCAGGTGGGCGTAGCTCTCGGGGTCATAGGGGCTGCTCCCCCCGTGGGTGGAGAGCAGTGGCAGCTGGTCCTGGCGGCGGCAGTGACGGCGGGTGGGGTGGAAGAGCGGCGGCCGGTGCAGGCTCTCCCCCTCCTGCACGGAGTCCGGCAGGGGCCTGTGGCTGGTCTCCGGGAGGAGCATCACGCTGAGCACCGAGAGGATGGCGAAGGAGGCGAAGACCACATGGTGCAAGAAGAACCCCCGGCTGTGCTGGATGTCCATGATCGGGGTGGCCGTCTGGCCCAGTGTGTGTGCAGCCAGGATGAGGCCCAGCCCGGCTCCCCTGCAAAGCAAAACAGCCCCATTGGGGAGCAGCAAGGCCCCTGCCCCCGGGGGCCATTTCCTCCTCGGCCCCAGCTCTGCCACCCTGCCAGCAACAAGCCCCTCATGGCCCCTGGGCAGAGCCCCTGGCTTTCCACCTGGAGCCCTGAACCGGCACAAATCACCTGAGTGAAGGCAGCTTGGGGCCGATCCCAACCTTGTCCACTCCGGGCACAAGCGCAAGGGGTCCCCCCCAGGAGCAGAGCCTTGTCAGCCCATAGACGCTGCCCCGCCTGCTGGGCTCACTGGGAGAGCCAGCTGGGAGTTGGCCCAGGGTGGCCTTTGGGCAAGGCTGCAACCCCACTCGAAGCTGAATGCCAGACTCCAGCCCTGCCCGTCTGCCAACACAGGGACACCTGATGCCTCCTCACCTGACCACGGTGGGCAGCACCTCGCTGGCAAAGAAGATGCTGAGGGCAGCAACAGCTTGAGATGCCAGAATGCCCAGGATGGAGAGTGCCAAGACAAGCCAGGCCATCAAATCTAGGGGAGCGAAGGGGGCTGGTTGAGAGGCTGGCTAAACATCCCCTTAGCAGGGAAATCTCCAGCAACACAAACCTCAGTGGCAAGCCAGCCAAGTGACTCAATCTGGACAAGTCCAGATCTGGGAAGAGGGAAGCCCCTCGCAGGGGCCCAGCAACGCAAGAATCAGGACCCTTGAGCAGGATCCGTTCCTCTCCTACTTGCCCCCAAGCCCCCCAGCAGCTGGGTCTCCTTACACTGCATCAGGGCCAGGAGGAGCAGGGAGGAAACCCCAGTGAGGATGGTGCCAAAGAGGAGGACTGCCCGGCGGCCAAAGTGATCCACAGTCAGGCAGAGGAAGAGGATGGCCACCGCTTCGCTCCCCGCCAGCAGGAAGTAGGGGAAGTAAAAGCGGGGCGCATACGGAACCAAGTTGCGGGCAAAACAGTGGCGGATGCCGCTCCCAATGAACCTGGTGGAGAAGGAAGCTAAGTCCACACGATGTCTGATGGCCAACGAGAGGGAGGTATCACATGGGGGTCCCCGGTGCAGCTTGTGAGGAAGAGGAGGGAGGAAGAGCAGGAGGCTCTGCCCAGACCCACACTTGCCCCCTCCCAAGAGCACTTACGCAGTGAAGCCAAGAATGAGGCTGTTCTTCCATACCACTCGTGTGCTGAAGATCCGGCAGACGCTGTGGTACTCTGCTCTGGGGACGCCTCCTGCCCGGCTGTCCGTCTCTGGGCACAAAAGCAGAACTGGATCCCAGGCCCAATGGGGAGGCAGCCTGGCTGGCCAGTCAGCTGAGGCCAGAGGCAGAATCAAGAGGGCCTCTGGTGAGCGAGGGGAGCTTCCCCGCCCCCCCACCTCTGATGGACTCCACCCAGGGGCTCCCAGTCTGTGGATCCAGGTAGCCCCCACACGGCTGCAACCAGCAGCATCGGAAGGTGCCTGCAAGGCCCAGTGGCAGACCCACCTGCCAAGAAGGCCTCCCCTGTTGCGGAGTCATTTTCCAGGCTGACTCCGTTGCCCCTGGCCAGGTCCAGCAGGGCCCGCTTGCCTCTCTGCAGCTGCTGAGTGGCCAAGAGCCACCGGGCTGACTCGGGAAAGAGAGAGGGAGACCTGGGGAGGGAGAAATCGGGACTGGAGGGTCCGGCGTTTGGGGCTCTTAGCTTGGTCAGAGAAGTGAGTCCTCTATGCGCATCCACTAAAGGAGGGGAGGCAGCAAGGAAGGAAGGAGTGAATGCCCCAAATGGGGGACAATGGGGGAGACAGACCCTCTCAGCATCCAGAGCTAGACACCACTCACCACCAGCAAGCAGCCAGCAGAGTCAGCCCCAATGTGATGGCCCCCTGGAGCAGCCGCCACTCCGCAACGGCCACGGCCAGTCCTGGCAGGATCAGCTGCCCAGCAACCCAGAAGAAGCTGGCGCTCATCGTGACTGTCAGGCGGTGGGGGGGATCACACAACTCCAGGCCTAAGGAGAAGCAGAGGGAGCGCATGAGTGGGAAAGGTGGAGAAGAGCCCAGTCGGTGGGGCTGCTTTGGCCGACATGAAATGCACCGAGTCTCACTGGGGGCATCTGAGCTTCCGGCTTCAGCAACCAACAGGGAGGGAGGACATGAAGTAGTCCAGCAACATCGGAGGGCCACCTGCTTCCCAAACGTGCCCAGGAGAAGCGGGGCCTCCACCAACCCCCATGGAAGCCACTCAGATCACCAGGAAGTTTCATTTCAAGGCAGCAGCTCCTCACCAGGGAAGCCCCAACCAGGGTTTGTCCTTCTCGCGGAGGCATTGGCTGAAGCCCCCTTGTTCCAAGGCCGGAGAGTCCATTGGGGGCTTTCGGCCTGGGCAGATGGGCTAAAGCAAGGGCTATTTTGGAAGCAAGGAGGACCTGCTGGGGCCTGTCCTGGAGGACAAGAAATGACTCACGTGCCACGTAGAGGGAGAGGAAGCCCCCTGCCAGCACGGCCCCAAAGAGCATCCGCATCACAACCAGCATAAGGTAATCCACTGCCAGCGCCACACCGGAGCCCAGCAGGACAGACAGCACCAAGGAAAGAACGAAGGTGGTCCGACGGCCAAATCTGGAGGAGAGAGGGAGCACGGAATGGGGGGGGGGGGAGGAGAAGAGGCCCCCACCTGACTGCACTGAAACAGCTCCCGTCCCAGGTCACAAGGGAGCACAATTCAGGGCTGCAACTTGCTTGGCCTCTGTTTGAAACAGCAACACAAATTACTGCCCAGTGGTTACTGGAGGCCAACGTGATGGCTGCCAAACTCCCACTCGTCAGAAGGGCCAGAGCCCAGGGAGCCCGAGAGTGCCCCCAAATGCCAGGTTTCACAAAGTCCATTTTAGAGCAAGGCTTCAGGAGGGCAGCTCGGCCAAAGTCATCCCAAAGAAGTTCATCTTATCCAATTGGCAGCTCTTTGTGAAGACCAGCCTTCTTGCCTGGGGCGGCCTTGTTCCCACAGAAAGACAAGCCGCTCTGCAGCTCCTGAAGGCAGCTTGCAAGACTTGCTGCAGGGGTTTGTCTGCATTCAGGCCTGTAGGCGGCCCCCTCCCGACTCATAGCGGCCATCAGAGGTCCAGGGTCACAACTACAGGCTAGAATTTCAGTAGAATGAGTGAGCTTTCCCTTCCGCCAAGTGTCCCTCACCTCAAGAGTGCTGGCTAAGAACAGGAGGAAATAATTTGCTTTTAAGCAAACACGGGACTCGGGCGGTATTGCTGAGCTACAATGGCCCTGTGAATCATCTTATGAAGTGGGGATGAAAACAACAAGTTCTTCTTGGAAAGTAGCACCTCCCAGGCAGGTGCCAGCCGCCGCCTCTGCCCCATGGAGACCCACAGAAGCCAACGCCTGCACAGAAACAGCCTTTGCTTTCCCAATGATGGCAGATGGCCAAGCGGCCGGTCCTCATGGTGGGGCCGACCAGAAGATCAAACGGCCCAGAGGCCACCTGGAGAAGTGGAGCCGCCTTACCTGTCGCAGGCCGCCCCGAGGGCCGCGTAGCCCACCAGCCATCCCAAGAGGTGGGTGGTCTGTTCCAGCGGCACCTGCCACTGCTTGGCGCACACCAGGTCCCACTGCGGGAGAAGCGGCCGTCAGCAGGAAGGCAGCAGCCCAGCCGGGGCTCCCCCCGCCCCGCTTTCCCGCAGCTCACCGCCGGAGACAAGCCAGGCCGGCCGAGGGTCCGCCTGCCTGGAGCTGCCGGGGGTTCGCCCCGTCGGCCCGGCCCGGCGAAGGGAGCCGCAGGGCGGCGGGTCCTCCGCGCGGCAGACCCACCTGTGTGACCAGCGTGGAGCGGAGCCCGGCCGCGGGCAGCGTGTACTGCCAGCCGCGGGTGCAGGGCCCGGTGCCGTTGGGCGGGCCGGTGCCGCCTCCGGACCGCGGATAGCGGTAGAGCCGGCAGCGGCTGCCCGGCGGCGCCGAGGCGTTACGCAGTTCCGGGCCGCTGGCGTTGCGCAGGGCGGCGGGGAGCAGCGCGGGGTCCGGGCGGCAGCGGTGCGGCGGGACGGCGGCCAGGAGCAGCCCCGCGGCCAGCCCCAGCGCCAGCCCCGCGTTGGGCAGCCCCGAGGCGGCCGCCAGGAAGCGCGACCGCCGCCCGAAGCCGCCCACCTGGCGCAGCCGCCGCCCCTCGAAGTCCATGCGCTCCCGGCACCAGAGACGCCCGACCGGCGGCGCGCGGCCTTTCTGCGGGCCGGTGGGCGGGCGGGGCACGACGGGGCGGGCCGTCGGGGAAGGGGCTGCCCGACCGCGCCTTTCCCCGGAGCCGAGCGAGCCAAGGCCGGGGCCAAGGGGAGCCCCGCGAAGGCAGCGGTGTGGCGAGGGCGCTCTGCACTTGCTCAGAGGCACTCCCGGTCCCCCCTCCCAGGCTTGAGCCCCGAGGTGCGGGAGGCCGGGTCGATCGCCCCTCTGGGCGCAGCCACGGCCGGCCGGCCGCTCCGGATGGGCCCCGCCGTGGACGGGAGGGGAGGGGAGGCTGCAGGTCCGAAGCGGGGAGCTGCTCCTTCGATTTGTCCGGCTAGCCGCTGGGGGGGGGGGGGGGGTAGGCCGCCTGCTTGTGTCGCGATGGGCTGCCGAGGGGCCGGGCCTTTCCTGGGCAGGGAGCAGCTGGCGAGCGGAGCAAAACCTGCTCAGTCCAGTTGAGCAACTTCCCTGCCCGACTCCCCCCCCCCTTTAGGCTGTTCTCCACCTCTACCCAAGGCTGCTCTGTTTGTCTTCGCCTCTTGCAACAAGTGGCCGCTTTCCTTTCCCCGGTTGCGTTCGAGCAAGTTGTGCAAAAATACTGGCCGGGGGAGGGGGCAGTTTTGTTGGACTGCTCCTTTGGAAAACAATCGTGTGACATCATGCCAACCTTTTATTTCATTTCCCTGTCCTCTAATTTTCTAAAAAATACATCTGCACACTTCACGGCTTCTGTATGCAACAGTTTATCCAGGGAGAGCAGCAGTGTGTCAGCGCAACTCGCCAAGCCACAAAGGAAGTCACGGTTCGAAGCAGCCAGGCTGCACAAATATCTGCGCGGTCTTTAACGGACCCTCTGAAAAGTGGGTTGCGTGACCCCCAGATCACAATCTTGGAGATGCAACTCTGCCGGTCGGGACAGCAGCTTCCCCCCCACGGTGGTGTGTGTGACTTCTCAGCCTTCCGGATTAGAAGTTTAGAAAAAAGAGATGAGCTGCAATGTGCGCCTCTCGGTATTTAAAAATATAGGGGACACGGAAGCACCAAGCTACGTCTTGCACACACGTGTAGGCTTTCAGGAGCGTTGGGCTGAACAATTTGGGGAAAGGACAGAAATCCAGTGATTTAGGCAGGTTGGATCTCAACCTTGGCTCCTTCGATGATAGAAGTGGCCAAAAGAAGTTGGGAGACTCCAGGATTGATCTGGAAAAATAATTTGGGGCTGGAAACGAGGAAAAATTTGAAAGGGTGTTTTGTGTGAAGATTTTATCAAATTTTGAGAGCCCGCAGAAAGCCCTGGTTGCCCCAGTTTCAAAGCCAAGATGAGCTTTTGCTGCGATGTGTTAGGAAGAAAGCCAGGTTCGTCGTGTCTGGAAGGAAAGTATCAGGAACGAGTGTTAGTTGGAGAAGGTGCAGGTAGCAGCTTCCATGGGCTTTGTTTGGTTCACTTCCTTGGATACACTGAGGGTTGCCTTGAACCAAGTGTGTTAATCGGAAAAGGAACTGCCAGACATACTATCCGATTTCCTGCCATGTAGGGCACACACCAGTGCGTAACTTTCTATTTCTCTTCAGCCTGATAATGGCCAACATCCGCCTCGCTTCGCAAAATCTGGAGCTGGCCTACGGTGGAAGATGCATTAAACCTTGGAGGTATGTCTGTCTTTGCTCCTTTGGCTTCCTCTCTGTAGAAAGGCTGCTGCAGGAAAACTCTGCTCGGGAATGTCCAAGGCTCACAGCGTGAAACGAGACGGAGGAGGAGAGCCCGTTTGGAAAGGCTTTGAGAAGCAGCGAAAATCAAAAACCCCATAGCACACTTGTCCTTTTTTTAAAAAAAAAAATTTATTTATGAACATTATCTCTTGAAGGACAACAGCATCTCTGCACTTCTCTCTGTACATGCAACTGTAGAAAATAACACCTGTATTTACTTCACCTCTTTCTGCAGGAAGTTGTACAGCTAAAGGGCAGTTTTATGGTGCCCTCGGCAGCACCAGCACTGACAAACTATATGTACACCAACTACATTGGTAAAAAATAAAAAATAAAAAAATACATGATTACATTACAAACAATGCACCCTGCTGCTGTTTAACTCCACATTCTATGCAAGTTGCACGAGTACAAATAAAAGGATGTGTGGATTGACCTGTGAGAGTTATTTACATGTATATATACAATTGTCTGGTAGAAGCGATTTAACAAGAAGGGCTATTTACACTGGTGTCCAAATCAACAGACTGCACGGTATCACACAGGGCTATTATGCTCCTGCCATGATTCAGGCTTTAAAGGATGGGTCTGGGGTGGGTGGAGAGGGGATTCCCATCGGTATCAAGAAGAAAAGAGAGAGACAACTGGATCCCTGTAGCTTCAGAGGTGGAACACGAGGATAGGTGCTGAGTAGCGGGAAGTAGCTAAACCACAAGTTTCCCCATAATTGATGAAAGCTTTGCAAATGTCCCGTGCAGCATGATGGGAAAAGGCTTCTGGAGGACTCGGATCCTTCCACACAGGCCGGTTCCTGCAGAAGCCGCACAGGGAGCTCATCAGCCACCAGCAGATGCTGGAGGTGGCCAAGACAAGCACCTTCAAGTGCTGCCAAGCCCACTCAACAATACTTTGCTGGTGGGGAGCGTTCACACTTCTCTGGTTGAACAAAGTGGGAGAACCACATTTTCAAGCAGAATTTGGCTCCGTCCATGTGCACAGAGGTGGTGGAAACCGCGCCCCCCCCCTCTGAAACCCAAAGCCCAGTCCATGAAGGCTCTGCTGGCGCCCACCGATGAAGAAGCACTACAGTTTTAGGCAGGGGAGGCTTCCCTCTTGTGTTCCAAAAGAAACTTTTCCCAGCACCGGATGCTAAGAACCAAAGGCTTCTTAGGTGTCCTCCCCCCATCCCCCACATGCACTTGGTGGAGTTTCATGGGCACGAACCTGCCAGCCAGCAATCCAGGCCAGACAGGAGAGATGCACCCGTGCAGCAGCTGGGCCGGAACAGGCTGGAAAGACGCCCCTCCTGGCGGCTCAGCCTTGAGGGGAGACCGGCTGAGCAGGCCCTGGGGAAACGGTGCACCTTCTGCCCTTTCCAGTAGTTACCCGCGTGACCTGGCTCTCGTGGCAAATTGCCAACTGCCCACCATGCAAATCTTTTGCAGCCTGCCTCAGAGAAGGGCTTTGCTGGCTGAAAGCTTGGGGAGGGAGGGAGGGGGAAAGGACGCCGAGACACGAGCCTCCACACAGCACGGCCTGTCAAAGCAGCCGCCTCTCAGGAAGAGGAGCTAGGCCCAGGATTCCCTTCAGCCAGCTTCTGGGGGCGGGCAGGAGCCCCAGCCTTTGCCTTACCACTCTCTCTCAGTCTCTGCTCCCCAATTTTCTCACAACAACCGTCCATATTCTAAATGGTGGAGCAGGGAAGACCCCCTTTGCTAGCACAAGAATGCAACTGTGCCAGCCACTCATTCTGAATCTGTATGCATGTTGCTAAAACAAGGCAGGTTCAGGAGTAAACCTCCCTGTAAGCATCAGAGTGACAGGTCCACATTTGCCTTCATAAATTAACTTCCGCATTGGGGGTGGGGGGTGGGGGGTGGGGATGGGAGTCCTCCAGTCTTTGATAGCCAGCAATTCCCCAAGACTCAGGGCTGTCAATGAACAGTCCAGATCTGGAAGCAGCCAGTCCCAAAAGATTTTGATAAGCGTTGCGTGAGAAAGCAATCACAGAACTGAGCCTGCTTAGACCACAACCAGAAAAATACTCTCGGCAAGAGCTTTGGGAAACAGGAGGCTCCCTTTTCACCCAGCCACCTCCTTGCCTGTCCCAGGGACACTCAAAAGCAAGCCCTGCTCCCTCCATCCACAAGCAGAGAGCTCTTCAGAGGAGGGCTGAGCCAAGCATGCACTGCTCTGAACTTCCTGGTTACAAAATTCTACTCAACAATCCACAATTTGGAACCGGGCCCAAGTTGAGCCAGAAACCCCAAGGCTCTCCTGGCTGGTCTTGCAGACACCTTCCCTACTGCAAGCGGCTTGACCGTCCTGGCCTCTCTTGCACCCCCCTGCCCTGAGGTCCTGCCCCATGAAAGGTCAGTTTCTGCCCAGGCGTGCCAAGAGCAGCCGCCAGTTCCGCAGGCTCCCAAGGGGAGCACGAGGCTCTTTCAAGATCAGTCTGTGGTGAGATGTCAAGCCTTGCCCAGAGAAGCCCAGGGCACAGCTCAGCTGAGCACTGGCCAGGGAGGGAGGGAGGGAGGCAAGGATGAGCCCAGGGCCGGCCGGCCGGCCAGCCTGCCTGCCTACCTGCCTGCCTGCCTGCTGCACAGGCAGAAGGAGCCGCTGGGCCCCTGGGTCAGAGAGGAGAAGGGAGGGGTGCTGCCTTGGGGGAACTATACATACAAAGATCATTTTAATTAATTAATTTATTTCTTTACACATGACTGAAAGTGATGTTACAGTACATAAGTTATTTACAACTGTGCAGTAATGTGTTGCAAAATAAATTATCTAGAAGGCAGCAAAAAGTACATTGTTAATGTATATAAAACTGTACAGCTTTTAAGGGATACAATTTCTTTTTATATGAGTATTGGCTCTTGTAGTGTTTTATCTTTTTCTTTTTTCAAGTTATGGTCTCAGAAAGAGAAACAAAATGCCCAAGATTAAAGGAAAATATATATTTATATATATATATTTATATATATATATATATATAAACCACATGGATTTTACTCCACTTCAAAACAGAATTGCACAGTCCTCGCTCTGCGCCACTTACGTCTCTGATCTCCGTGGTGAGGTGTCTCCCACCCCAGGCTGGGTCGCTTGAAAGGTGCCCCATGCTGCTGGTCCAGTGGGGCGACTCTCTGCACCACCTCCAGAGTGCAGCTTGGTGTCTTCCTGATGCCCGGCTGCAACAAGAACCAAAGGGACTGCCTGTCTCTTCTACCCCCACCTCCCCACAGGCCCACCCACCCCCACAGTTTAGCCCTGCAGGGTCTCGGAGGGATGATCCACCCACAGGCTAATGGAAGAATCAAAGCGCTCCAAACGGCAGAAATTGTGAGTGCGCCGAAAGCTGCGGCGACTTCGAATCTTGGCGGCAGCTGCAGCTCCCCCACCGGAAAGGGTGCCCTGGCAGTCTTCCGGCCCCCGCTGAGTCTCTCTTCCTTCCACCAGTCCTGAACCTGCTGCCGTCTGCAGGCTGCTTCTGCCAGAGAGAGTGGTGGGGAAGGAGCTGCGCCTCCCCTTCCTCTGCTCCTACAGCCGGGGCGCCTGGGGCTCCGTGAAGAAAGTGCCACTTATGGTTTTGTCACAGATGTTCTGCTTCCTCCTCGTCTGACTAGGGATTCATCAGCAAGCGGTTGTGTCTGTGTGTGTGTGTCTGTGTGCGCGTGTGTGTGAACACCTACACCCATCCTGGAGAGGGGAGTTAGGGGGGTGGGCACCCACCCATGCCAGTTTGCAGTGAAAATGTCCGCAGGCACGGTCCTGTCATGCTGGCAAGAGCACAAAGTCATCGTTCACGTCCACCATGGGCACGTAGAAGGAGGGCACCTCATTCACGCAGAGCGACTTGTGCCCGGCAGGGTCCAGCTCCTGCACTTTCAGCTGCCACTCCATGCGCTGCACTGCGTTCAAGGCTGCGGCTTCGTGTTGCTGGCGCATCAGCAGGCACGTCTGGATCAGAAAAGAGGAGAGCGCACTGAGTGCGTGAAGGCCCCGGATGCCTAGAAACTCCCCCCTTTGTGCCTTCAGGGTCCCCCCTCCCCCAAAGGGGAGTCAACAGGCAGCTATGGGGAAAGCCCCAATGGGACACCCTCCTCCAGCTTCTCCTTTGTTTTTCAGACATCCCCTGGAGAAGCTCAGTCTTGATTGGGATGGGGGTGGCTCGCTTGGGAAAGATTAATTCAGAGTCACATGTCATGGAGGCCAGGAACAAAAACGTTGCCCATTTTATCAGTGGATGCCTAAACCAACAGCTCAAAAGGTTTAGTCTAGAGATTAGAAGGATTTCCTGCTGGGAGGGCCGTTCAAGGGAAGGTTGCGCTCTGACATTTAAAGGACTTCTTGGGCCATCAGCACTGCTTTTAATTTTTGTTAGCTTTTGGAGTATTTGCTATTGTTTGTCACGCAAATGAGCTTCTTCAACTTTTATTTTTAGAGAAAAGCAGATGGCTGTAAACATACAGGTAGTCCTTGACTTATCACCATTCATTTAGCCATCATTAGAAATTACGACAGTGCTGAAAAAAAGTGACTCACGACCTGCCCTCAAATTTACAACTGTTGCAGTATCCCCAGTCACGTGATCAGGATTTGGGTGCTTGGCAACTGGCATGTATTTATGATGGCTGCAGCATTCTGGGTCACGTGATGGCTTTTGTGGGGTTCTGTGTGTTTATATTTATAGAGCTTTATCAAAGGCTGCTTGATCCACCTAGGATTATCATAGGTGGCCATGTAAGGTTTTTTTCCCCCAACGAATGAATGAATGCTGCATTGTTGATAAAGGTTTCTTACAAAGCTCTAGATACACAAGGGGATTAGGCAATCCTGGGCTGAGATCAACCGATGTGTTCCTGAGAAATGGAGAGATTTGCATTTTTTTTTATCATCAGAAATGTGAATGTTCCCCATCATTTACCACCTAGTTTTCTTTCTGCGTATTTTAAGAAAAGCAAGTTGTGGAATGGAACAATATCAAGTCAGAGCATGTGCTGTTGGCCATGGGACTGCCTCCACGGAGCCACTGGCAGAAAAGCGCCTCCCTGCCAGAGGGCCACAGATTGGCTAAAGGAGATGAACCTTTCCTGAGAGCTAGAAAAGCTGGTTCCGATTTTCACAGAATGTTAATTTTAAAACATCACATCACAGAAACGGCTGAGCCAGAGGAATCTCTTCTGAGAATCAGGCACACAGCTGAATGATGGAAATATTTTGAAGAGGAGGAGGAGGAGGAAGAGGAGGGTGGGGGAAGCAATTAAGAGTCTCATCATCAGTACAGGAGCAGACCTGAGGAATGCAGCAGGTGCACCACGAGCCGTTCTCTCCCACCACAAAGCAGGCTTAAGACACAGCCGAGTCAGCCACTGACACCACTTGCCTAACCCTACTGGCTTCCCTGCTCACCTTCATTCGGTCATATTTGTCATCCACATCCTGCAACCACGAGATAAACTGGCGAGCATTGAAACGATCTCTGACAGATTTGTTTTCGTCTCCCTGAGAGACAAAGGATGAAGGTAAGCAGCAGAAAGAAAGACTTAAAAATTAGTTCTCTCTCTCTCTCTCACACACACGCACACTTTCCTACCGAAGAGTCTCAAATAGGCAAGTAAGGGACCTTTTATTTCCGTTAACCCTACACGTGGACTCTGGGCTATGAGCATCCTACTCCAAGGGCCCTTCCTGCAACCTTCCTGAGTGAGCCCGGACTTCAACATTTTCTCTGTGGTAGTAAATAACACAAATTGTTTGGGTATGTGCTGAACCAGGCCCAGGATGAATATTAAGGATAACTAATTAGTTCCCCCTACCCAGCTTTGTGCTTAGGGACCGATGCCTGCAATGCACCACTCAGCTGCCTACCGAAATGACAGCTTTACAGCCAGCAGGAAGAGCTGCTTCAAAGTGACTGGCCAGCAGGAGGCGCTGCTCTCCTTGTTCTGTGCAGCCGCAGCCACTCTGCATCTCCTCTGCCGCAAAGCAGGCCGGGCCAGGCCCCCTCCCTCCCTCCGTCTGACTCATCCCTAAATCCCCAGCTTCCTGGCACAGAGCTGGGGGGGGCGGGGACGGGGGGGGGGCAGGGAGACCTGCAGTCTGAGGTAGAGCCTGGCTCTGCACCGCTTGGATGCAGTCTGAGGTGGATTTCCTTCTGAAGCAAGGTGATCAGCCAAGATGCTGTGAAGAAGGACCAAAGGGGAATTTGGTGGTCCCAGTGAAGGGGATGTTGCAGCAGCTGCTTCCTCCTCTCACCCTTAAGCGGTCCTTGGGAAGCCTCGTCATTCCTCCCAAAGCCGTAAAAAGAGCGCAGAGTGGGCTGGCACACGCCCAGCGCACAAGGGGAAAAGTAAGAATCGCTGCAGTAGCAAAAGCATCTTATCCGCCTCTGGCCTCATCACCCCCCACGGTCTCCCCCAAGGAAAAGCACCCTGGTGGATGGAGCCCAACCTGGTTTTCGAGAGGCATGTTGTACACCTCCGAGTCCAAAAGCATTGTGCAGGCGCTGAAGGGCACGGCTTGATTCGCTATCGTCCTGGCTGCCCGGCAATGAACTCTCAAAATCTCCTGTTCACACGACACGATCAGCTTCTCCTGGGGAAAGGAGGACAGCATTACCAGGGGCCACACACACAGAGAGAGAGACCCCGACCCCCCCAGGCCAGCCGCGAATCCCAAGCGGTCGTCACAGTTACCCGCTCGATGCTGTGCTGGAGTCGCAGCTTGCCCCGGACAGCTTCCTGCTGCTTGAACAGCTCCTTCAGGGGCTCAGCCAAGGACGGGGGAGGGGCGATCTGAAAGGCAGAGAACAGGAAGGGTTGCTAGGTGGGGGTCTGGCCAACGTTCCTTCATCTGGTCCAGCCGGCAGGCCGCCTCTGCATAAAGCGGAGCCCAGGGAGGGAGGGACACGCTGCTCGCTCAGCCTCCCTCCCAAGCAAGCCCAACGCCTGCCTATTTATGATGCAGGGCGCAGCGCAACCGCTGGGATTGTCTCCTCACCTCGGAGACGTTCGACCGGGGCCGATTCCCCAACAGGCTGCTCCTAACTCACATGCCTCACCTCTGAACCCTGCTTTCCCAGCAACATCTTTGAGCAGCCCCTCCCCAAACTGGGACCTCTTTGAACTGCCCAACCTTCCCTTCCCCAGCCTCCCCCCAAGGCCACCTCCACTCCCTCGTCCTGCACATCACTGCTATAGGTGAAAGAGCTGGGCCAATGGAGCAGCCATTTCCATTCGGCCACCACCCAAAAGTAGGAGTGACTTTCCCAATTTCAAGGTCCACGAAGGGGGCCAGGGAGGCCTTCCTGCACGTTTGGAGGCTGTTCAGCAGGAGTCCCTGGGCCCCACGCTGAAGGGACAGGAAGCGGATGGAAGAGCTGCCTTTCCCAATTGCAAATGTTCCTGTCAGCTCTACTCCGAACCTCCTCCTGGCCTTCTCTCTCGTTTGCAACATCGGTAAAGGCCAAAGTAAAAAATATTCAAATTTAGTGCCTCCCGACAAATGGATTTCTCCTGGCAGGTTCTCCTGATGTAGGACATGCCGAGAATAATGGAAGCCAACTCAAGACGCTGCTCAACTCTTCACATGGCCAGAGGGCTGTTTGTATAAATGGCTTTCCCACTGTCACACTGACACAAAGCTACAACAAGCTCCATCTGACGACAGCTGGGCTTGCTATTATTTCTGGCAATTTGTCCAATGTGGGTTTAGAATTTCTATTCTCAGTTTACCGTAATTTAATTTCCAGGTACAGTTCTTCAAGCTCACCATTGCTAGCTAGTTCAGTATCTCCCTGTCCCTCTGGGGACTTTCAGACAGTTGCAGGCAGCCCATCTCCTCACTGGACTCAGGCCAGCGAGGCCTTGATGGGATCAGGACAAAATAACAACGGAGGCACAAGAAAACGAGCGCCTTGCTCGCCAGAGCACCTGGCTGGAAATGCTTCCACAAGGCTGCCCTCAGTCTGGGGGATGCACTGAGGTGCCCCTGGCCAGCAGGAAGAGTGACAGCTGCTGCTGCCACCCTGGCAAAGCTTAGAAAGGCAGGAAAGGAAAACCGGCAGAGAGCTACTCACCACGGGAATGTGCAGCTTGCTCAAAGGCTTTCCATCCAGCAAATAGGAGCCGGTGTAGGTGACGTACTCGGCGTAGCACTGGGGCGCTTGCGGCGTGATGTAGCAAAGGATTTTCCGCTTCTCCTCAATCTTCTTCCGGATCTGCAGGTACTCAAAGTAAGGGTTGGACCGGTCACTGTGGTACGGCTCAATGTCATCCAGCTTGATAGTGTCGACGATGGCGGCCAAAGTCTGCTGGATCATCTCCCGGGTCTGCTGGGTGGTGGTGTTGATCTGCTGCTGGATCTGCTGGCTGGAACGCTGGAACCGCCGCTTCCGGGGGTGCTGCGCCTGGGCATCTTCCTCTTCGGCCACGCGCCCCTTCGCCCTCGTGGAAGGAGCCGAAGCAGGTGGAAACTCCTTCTCGGAAGCAGCAGCAGCAGCAGCAGCAGCAGCGTTCTGCTTGTTTTGATTGGCCAGCATTTGGGCTCGGTTTCTGGTGATCCGCTGTGGGATCTCTTCTATTTTGGGAGCCTTTGGGGGTTCAGGAATCGGTTTGGGGACTGATTCTGCAGCTTCCAACTGGACATTCACTTGGGGCACCTCTGCCTGAGAAGAAGCAACCTGGGTGGTGCCCCTGGAGGCCTCTTGAGCTTCCGTGCTCTCAGTCCTGTCTACTTGGCTGAAACAGCCTTGAGAAGCATCGCTGGACGCCAGAACAGCTGAGGAGAGTTCCTCCCCGCTGGCCTCCACCTCCTTAGGCTCCAACTGCACGAGATCTGCTGATGCTGCATCCTGAACACTCTGGGAGGCCTCTGGTTCTGCTCCAGACTTCTGCTCTGGGGGGCTGCAGATATCCAGCCCTGCTTTGGCAGAAGCCTCCTCTGGCTTCTTCTCATCCCCTTGCACATCAGACTCCCCAGACGGGACGTTTTGTGGATTCAGACTCAGATCCTCCTGGTCCTTTGCAGACCCCAAAGGAACCTCAACGTCCAGAAGAGCCGCGGTGAGGGCTTCAGAAGGTACAGGGGGGCTTTCCTCGCCTGCCTCCACCATTTCCACCTCTGGAACTTCTTTCGCTTGGAGCGGCAACTCTGGCAGAGAGAACGGGCCCAGGTCCAAGTCATCTTCTGAATTTGTGAATGGATCCGGCCACACAATTTGTTCCTCTGGGTTTACAGGAGCGATGCTGCTGTTGTCTAAAAAATTCTTTTCAACAGCATCCACCCCTTCCGCTTGGGCCTCTGCTGGCGGCAAAGCCCCATCCGATGCTTCTTCTGGGACAGTCTTGCAGCTACTGAAAAAGGCGTCCAACCTGGCCGGGGGATCCACACAGGGACCTTGTGGCTCTGCGGACACTATTTCGGGTGGAATTGTTTCTTCCACATCTTCTTTTGCTTTCTCGAGCCTTGGCTCAATCACCGGAAGAGGGTACGAGGTAGGGGAGCTGGGATAGTGTGTCTCTGCAGAAATGAAGGGCACCGGTGCAGTGGGGTGCGTGGTCTCTAAAGAGCAGAAAGGCTTTGGGGAATCGGGGCGATGCTGGGGCGACTTAAGAAGCAGCTCGGATCCCACCGACCAGCTCACAGGATGTTCAGGAGGGTTGCCAATTAAACTGGGTGGCACCGGAGGATGTCTCTTTGGTGTGAGCTCCCACTCTGCGCTGCTCTGCTCTGGCATTCCAGAGTCAAACTCGTTCTCCTCAATTGGGGGCAAGAAGCTGGTCTCTGGGGGCATGATGGCAGCCGTTGCCTGTTGGTCCTCTGTAGCATCCAAAGGCATCTCAAGATCGGGAGGGAGAGCGCTTTCCACAGAAGGGGCGAGCAGCTCATCTCTGTGAGAAGGAGAGGACTTGGCTTGCAATCCAGAAAATACACTTTCGGGGGACTGGACAATGTTGCTAACAGTTCCTGATGTGCAATGCAGCGCCTCTACTTTGGGTGATGGGACTCCATAGTCTGGTGAATAATATTCTGGAGATAAACATGGGAACTTTTCAGTAGGAACAGAAGGAAGAGGCAGCTTCTCCTCCATCAAGTGCTGGACTGGAGAATCGTAACTAGATGTGGCTGGGACACTCTGCTGTCTAAAAAATTTATCTCCAACACTGAATTCTTCTTCTGGTGCCCTTCTAATATCCACAGAGATCGACCGATGGAGATTTGTGGAGGGGATGAGCCTTGTTGGGGTCTGACTTGGATTCTCAGAAAATCCACTTGAAGGATTTGAGTATCTGTCAAAGAAAGACGGAGAACAAGCATTCATGGACATAGTAGAGATGGGGAGAGAATGCTGAGAATCAGCACAGTCAAACATAAGATCTGTGTAATCTTCATTGCTGCAAGATGGAGTCCGTGGTGTCTGCATCACCTCTTCATAGCTTGGGCATGAAACAACTGAGGCTGGTGTGGGAACGCCCGTCGGCCTGTGCTGATCTGGCCTTGGAGAAGCAGGTAAGATCTCCTTCAGTTGGGGGCCAGCTATCCAGTCCTTGGAATCCACCCCCACAGCAGGCTGGGTCTTGATCTCGGGAGATGCTATGGGAGCCACTGGGCCGAGGTCCTTGAGTTTTTTGTCTTTTAACTGGGAGTCAAGAGCTAGTGGTTTCTTGGTAGTCAAATCCAGACTCTTCTTGCGCATTTCCTCGTTGGCTTTAACTTTGTCTTTTAATTTGGGATCTCCGGATCTATGCCTCATCTTTTCCATCTGTTTCATTCTCTCTTTGTGCCTTTTGTGGCGCTCTTCAATCTCAATATCTTTTTGGCTCAGCATCCTCTCAAAGCTGGTCATCATCAGGTCCCCATCTCCCAAAAGTTTTTCCCGGGGCCGGATGTCTTTTTTACTGCCCTCTTTGGATAAGACAATTTTATCATTTCCATTGCTCAGCTTAAGACAGTCAGCTTTTTCCTTTTCTTGATTTTCTTTCAGTCTTTCCTTTGCTTTGAGATCATTCAGCTTGGAGGGCTCTTCCTTAGATTTGTCTTTGAGACTGATCCCTTGAGAGGCTTCTTTGTCTTTGGCAAACTTCTGCTCCTCCTTATGGTGCTTAAACAATCCATCTGGGTGTTTTTCTCTGTGCTTCTCTCTTTCGTCTTTCCACTTCTCTTTGTGCCGGTCTCTCTTTTTCTTCTCTTTGGCTGTACCAAACGTGTTGGAGCTGCAAGTTTTTTCTTTTTCAATTTTCTTAGGAAGTTCTCTTTCGGATTCATTCTTGTCCTTTTTTTCAGAAAACAGGTACTCCATGTTTTTGTCCACTTCTTCTTCAGCCTCGGCTTTTGTGCTGTAGGCAACGCCAAAACCTTCCCCATCCAGGGCAAAATCTTTTTCATACTGAGTGGCCTCCTTCCTGCTGCTAGAGTCTTTCAGCTCATCTGTTTTATCTTTTTTCTCTGCTTTCTCTTTCTTTGCTTTCTCTTTTTCATGACTCTTTTTTGATGAAGAGGAAGAGTGCCGGTGCCTCTCCTTCTCCTTGAGCTTCTCTGCCAGACAAGACAGAGGCAACGACTCCTTGTATTTCTCCTCAGAGGTGTCTGCAAGGGAAAGACTGGAGGTCTCAAAGAGACCGCCGAGCACGGGATCTTGGACTCGATCGGTGAAGCTATCTGAGGAGATCTCGCTGATCTTGTCATTGGAGTCGTCCCGGTATTCGTTGAGGGCTTCTTCCTCCAGTTTCTCCAACAAGCTCTTCTCTGCCTCTCCACTCTTAGAAGAACGCTTCTCCTTGGTGTATTCCCTGTCCAGCTTTTCCTTGTGTCTACTTTTAGTCTTTTCTTCTCCCCCGTGTTTCTTTTCTGCCTTTTCAGGGAGTTTCTGTTTAGTCTTCCTTTCCTGGCCAGAGTCCACCGAGATTCGCTCTTTTCGGTCTTTCTCTTTCTTCTCCTTGTGTTTCTCGAGGGAGCTTTTGTCTTTTCTCTCCTTCCCTCCCTCCGACAGCCCTTTCTCCTTTCTCCTCTCTTTGGATTCTTTATCTTTCGGTTTCTCCACAGAATGGGGCTGCCGGTCAGAAGAATATTTCCGATGCTTGTCGGAGACATAAAGGTCCCTCTCAGCCACCACACTGTCCTCTTGGTCTTGCAGACCGTCCAGCCGGTGCATTTCGCTGGCCAGGCCGTCTCCCAGTTTGAACCCAGTCAGAGGGTAGTCGTCCTTTTCGTCCTCACTTTCATCAGTGAAAATGTCGAGGATGTTATACCAGCTCCTCTCCCTCCCCTTTTTTTCATCCTTTTTCTCGTGAAAGTCCTCCCGATCTCCAGAGCAGATCTTCTCTTTCTTGTCTTTTGCCTGATCTAAGGAACTCTTCCTCTCTTTCTCTTTGCTGTGCGGATCTCTGTATTTCTCCTTTGGGTCCTTTTTCTCTTTAAAGCTTTTGTCCAGTTCTTTGTCCTTTTGGCTTTTTTCAGATGGTGTCTTCTCATTTCTCTCTTTGTCGTCCATTTTTGATTTTTCTTTGTACTTCTCTGTTTTTGATTTTTCTTTCTTGTCCTTCTCTGGTGCATCCTTTTTCTCCTTTCCCGAGTGATGCCTTTCCCAGGTTTCCATATTTTTCCCGCTGAATTCTGGATCAGGTTTTTCTTTGAAAAACGCTTCGCAGCCGTAGTCTTTAAACTCATCCCTGTAGGAGTCTTCTTGCTTAATTTTAACCTCTTTTCTCTCTTTAGAGCTATCAGGCATTTCCCTTCTTTCTCTAATTTCACTGCTGTCCTTTTCTTTTCTCTCTTTAAAACTTTCAGCAGAATCCTTTCTTTTCTTTTCGGGCAGATAATTGGGAATATTTTTATGCTTCTCAGTTTGATCCTTCTTCTTCTCAGAATTCCTCTCAGCGTATTCTCTTTCTTTCTTTTTAAGAAATGTGTCTTTTTCATTCCGCTTTTCACTGTAGTCTCTTTTGTCTTTTGTTTTACTTTCACGTTTCTTGTCTTTTATTTCCTCCTTTACTGTTTCAATTATTAATTTTGCCACGCTGTCGTTTTTTATTTCTCTGTAGTCCGTCCCCGGTGAATCCCAGCTATCCTCTCCTTTGAAATCAAAAGAGGAATCAGATGACAAATCTGAAAACCATCGATCTTGCTGGTCATCCGAAAGGCTAAATTTTGTATCTTCATTTTCCAAAAATTGGTTTTTATTACTAAATTCTTCAAATGTTGCTTCTTCTCGGTAACTTTTGTCTTTTTTGCATTTTTCTTTCTCTTCTTTCATTGGCCTTTCCTTCTCAATTCTGCTTGGTTTTTCTTCCTTTGGTTCGTTTTTCCTCTCGGCTTTGAACTGCTTGTCCTTGGACTTCTTCTTCCTCTCCTCCTTGTGCGTTCGAGGCTTCTCCTCTTTGGGAGATTTCTCCTTTGTGGGCTTCTCCCTCTCCAGTCTGCTGGTCTTTTCTTCCCTGAAGGGTTTGCTGATGTCTTTACTTGCCTCCTTCGCTTTTTTCAAGGATTTCTCCTCTTTAGAATTTTTCCCAGCTTCCTCTTTAATCAACCACTCCTTCTCTTCAGATTTAGTTTTCAGAAATTTGTCCTCTTTCTTGAAGTGCTCCCTCTCATGCTTTAGTGCTTTGAGCTTGTTTTCAACAGGGCTTTCAGTCCCTATCATCAAAGCCTTTTCGGATTTCTGCTTAGAGTCCTCATAATCAAAAGAAAAAGCTTTGATTGTTTTAATGTCTTGGCTGGCAGGACACTGGCCTCTCTCCTTGTTTTTGTGTTTATGTTTCGTTTTATGCTTTTTTACAACCTTCCCCTCCTTGTCCAGCTTTGGAATAGCTCCATCGACGTTGCCATGGAATGAATTCTTCTTATCCACCACCACCACCACTGCCCCGTGCTGAGCTCGCTTCTTGGGCTCCTGTTTCTTCCTCACAGGCTTCAAGGATTCTAGGCTTGAGTCCTCGGAAATGTAATCTGACTCGCTGGTCAACCTGGTCCTTGTGGAATCGGATAAGGAGCTGACATCCGACCAGGCCGGAGAAGAAACTGTTTTCCAATTGTCCGTCCGCCAATGCTTGGAGTGCTGATCTGTAAGGGCTGAGTTATGCTTTTGGGAGGCCAGACTGCCGTGGGAGGAGGCGGAGGAAGCCGAGAGGGAATTAAACAGGGAGGACTCCTTCAGCACCAGCCTGGAGTCCTTTACACAGGTAGGACTTTGTACAGAGTCTCGGTCATCCTCCTCGCTCTCCAGGTTTTCACTTTCAGATTCGGAGGAACAAAACTTGTCATTTTTTTTGCCAAACCGAACTTCTTTGCCTTTGGCCTCCTTCTTGCGTTTCTTCTTCACCTTGTTTTTCTCTTTCTGCTGTTTGGCACTGGGGGGTTCTCGAGCCTTGTTGCTTGCCGGGCTGGGGTGAGTGGTCATTCGCAACTTCTCCCCCCCTCCCACCGCCAGGGCGCCATCTTCTTCGTCAGATGTATCGGAAAGGATGCGATGAGCTACTTTCTTTGGTGCGATTGTGCTGTTTTTAGTGTAGGTTTTAACTTCCATCTTGGGAATGGAAATGAAATTATTTGCCTTAGTCTCTTTCCTGTAATCCTTCTTCAGCAGATGCTTGTCATCAACAGGGGGGACTCTGTCCTGCTCATCGTCCTCATCGAACTCGTACTCATCCTTCACGGGCGTGATGGCTTTGAGGGGCTCCTGGTTCTTCCCCTTGTGTTTCAGGCCTTTCTCAAACTCCGAGTCCGTGTTGTTGCCATCAATGGAGCTGGAGGGTGCAAATGACGGAGCATCTTCTTCTTCTGAAGTCTCTGCAAAAGCAAGAGCACCAAGGCAGGTGAAGGACGGCACCTACGTACACCTTCACTTAGCAGCGTTCTCCACAGAAACCTGCTCACAATACCTGAGTGGACAATCTATCTTCCATGCGCAAAGCATAGCTGGGGCTGCTCTACCTATACGGAGGTCTTAGAGGTCTCCTCTGGGGTAAAAGGCCAAAGCTGCACAGGAAATCAATGGCTGGCATCCATTTGGTGCATCTGGGCAGAAAGGGTGCAAATCTAGTAAGAGCTGTTGCTGTGGATTACATCCATTTCTTGCAAAAGGGGGCCTGTCTTTCCAGCGGCTGCAGTGCCAATCTATGATTAGGGATGCAGTGCAGCCCTGCCCCTCACAAGGAACCCCCAAGTGCAGCCTCTGCAGCAGACAGGGAGATCTCCATCCCTGGGGCTTCGCTTCCATAACTGCCAATGCCGGTGCGCTGCCACTTAATATTTATAGGGCCTTTTAAAATGATTCAGTGCATATTTATCTCAGTAACTGCTGCAAGGCTTTTGTAAGTGGGACAGCTATCATGCCTTTGTTGCAGACTCTTTACTCCTGGAGTTAGGAGAACTTGGGAAGAGGCATTTTAGGTTCATTGGGGAGATGAGAGCTTCTTTCTCTCAGAAAGCTCACTACTCTAAACCACAGTGCAACACAGTTCTCGCACTGTGTGCATCTCTAAGTGAATATGAGATGTGCTAGCAATACTGTCCCCAAATTCTCTCAGCATCCCCCCTTTTCAAGAACAGACGAGTGTTTTATTCAACTGAGCCCATCACTGTTAAACCTTCCCTCTATCTGCATCCTGGTGTTGCTGTGTGGTTTGCAAAAGGAAGCCGCAAATGGCTGAGAGGGTGCCTTCTATAGAAGTGCGGGAATGGCACGGTCTTGGCAGGGATGAAATTGGCAGCTCAGAGAAAGGATACTAATTCAAAGTCTCTTATTCCATTATTGCTCCAACTTCATACATAAAATGCCAGTACTGCTTCTGTACAGAGCAGAAAGACAGGTAAGAAACAAAACACCAAGCTGTACTTTCAATGTAACTGATCCTGATCCAGCCTTCGTCACTGTATTGCCCTCTTTCTTAGAATTGCTGGCTAAGAATTCTGGGAATTGTAGTTGCAGTTTATTTAAAAGGTCATAAGTTAGGGACGGCCACCCTAAATAGGCTGCTCAACTCCTGGGCAAAGAAACACAACTGCCTTTCTTATCAATTCTATGAACTTTAGAATGAAGAACTACAAAGCACAGATTCCACATCGATGCAGATTCTTCCTGTGGAGCCTTTTGAAGGCTGGTTCTTCAAGGATGAGCTGTGGCAACCACAGAGAAACAGCATAAATGTCAATCTCACCAGGGCAGTGATGGTGATCCTGTGACATGTATGTCAAAGCTGACATGCCGCAATGTTTTGAATGACACACAAGCCCCAAAGAGCTTAGCCATCACTGAACTAGGGCCAAGGTCGTTGAAGGGAAGAATTGAGCACTCCTGTGCATTAAGCAGTTTGGGAGCTCTTTCTACACCCCAGGATCAGCAGCAAAGAGACACGATTCCTGAGTATAATACTGGTTAGTGAGGGCTGAATGATGTTTTGATCAATTACACAAGCTTTGTTATATTCCACCAGACCATAATCCTTCCTGATACCTATTTATATCCCTGCATCCCCCACAGATGTACTGTGTGTTCGACCCACCTGCCACCTCTTACCTGTGGAACTCTCTTCACTGGAAGGATACGCGGCCTTTCCCAAGAGCAAGTTCACCATGGTGGGGGAATTGGCTACTTTTAATGGAGTTTCTCCCCTCCTGTTAAGTTGTTGAGGGTTTCCTCCATAATGTAACAACAATTTCACCACCTAATGAAACAAAATTTTCAGTCAGGTGCTATTCTCTAAGAGAAGGTTAAACAGCATAAATTAAAGACCTCCAAGGTCCCTTCCAACATTATTTTTATTATTATGTCAACTTCAAGCCTGATCATCTACACAAATTTGTCCCTACCAGCTTGTATTAATGTAACCTGATGTCTGCAGAATATAGGTCACAACTCAGAGAAAACATACCTTTCGATACTTCACTTAGCCCTCAGCTCCTCCTTTGTGAAGGAAGGTCTTTAGAGGCCAGGGCCATTCAGCGCGACCCATCCCAGGCTATGGGAGCCTTGATCTGATTCCATGCCAGCCTCCTTTAGGCTTACACCCTTTGTCCCCTGACCCAGCTGGTCTGCCTTGACCTTCAGAAGAGCAAAAAAGCAGCTGCGCTCCAAGGACCTAGAAACAAGGGCCCTCTGACATATTGGGCAGGGGAGGGTCAGTGAGACAGGAGCAGAGAATAGCCTTATCGCAAGTAATGAAAGGAGGGGGCGGTTGGAAGCGCAGGCTGGAAAGCTACTCTCTCAGTTGGTGGCCTGGGACAACCTGGAAAAGAGGAAGAAGCTGCCCATCCAAGAAAGTGAGCGCTGACCTTGTAGTGTCCATTGCTGGCCGCATCGTGCAGGGGAGTGTCATCGTCCAGACCCTTGGTATTGACCTCGGCTCCTGCAGCAAGCAGCTGTTTTGCAACATCATAGTAACCTCGGTTGCATGCCTCGTGCAAAGCGGTCCAGCCTGCAAAGGCATGTATCAATCACAAATATGAGACACGTAGACCCAAGTTCCCGTGAGCATCTCTCTCCCACACAATGCATCAATTGATTAGGGCAGCTTGCCTGGGGAAAGAGTTGCTAATTTGCATTGGGCTAAATCTGGAGAAACTGGATACCTGTCTATTATTTAGCCCTTCTTGGCTTTTGGGTTAGTAATGTATATAATGCAGCTGGTTGCTCTCCAGGAGAACTGAAGGCAACAGAAATTTAGAGCACTAAAAATGTACATTTATTTTTCTTAAAACATTCAGAGGAATATGTCTGCTCAAGTGTAGTTTTGACAAGGGGTTTAAGAGAGAAAAATAAGGATTGCTGTTGCTCATGGCCCTGCATTGTAAATGCACAGACAGAAAATGCTGCCCAAGGAAACTCGGATTTAGCTCCTGGAATGCAATGAGTGAGGCGTGGAACGTGTGTCTGTGGGGCACAGGGAGGGAGATGGAGGTAACTCTGCCAGAAAGAAGCTAAAGAAAACGAGCTCAGAGGATAAAAATGTTATTGTTTTACTAGACAGTTACAACTTTGAATATGTAACACATTTAAAGTGAAGAGTAAACGTTATTGAGAAATGTTCCAATTCAAGGTGTTCTGTGATCTTTTAGGTTTTTTTGAGATGTCTCCTTTTTTTGGTTATAAAAATAATGTTATGGGGCATAACTACACAAGATACATGGATTTTGGTCTAAGAATTTACCTTGCTTGTTTTGAGCAAGCTGTTGTGTTCTCCTAATTATCAATCTGAAGTCTAATAACACATTTGTATCCCTTAGCTTGGTAAGATTTGCCTAGTTTTTATCTGCTTTTTGGTAGCTAATCCAGAGAGGTTACCTGCAAAGTCTTTTACATTGACATCGGCGCCCTCAATGATCAGTTCCTTGACACGCCGGGCATCTCCCCGAATAGCTGCCCGATGCAGCCGGGTTTCTCCGCGTTCATTTCTCTTGTTCACTTTATCTTTGGTTTTGGAGGCAGAATTAGGAGTTCCCTTCGGACAAACTGTAGACTGAGAGGGGTGCTTTGGTGTTGTATCCACTGTTGGGGGGAGGGGGAACACAAGGAGGCGCTTAATTAAGGCCCAAACCCCCAAAGCCTTTAGAGGGAGCTATACACAAGAGCTACAGGCAGACTGAAGGATGTGGGGAAGGAGGGGGAGGAGGGCCTCTGGGGGGAGACAGTAAAGGAAGGCCGGGATGAGGCAACTACTGTAGGAAGCCGCTGTGGAAAAGCATCTCGGACACCAGGAGTTAAGAGGCGCCTCTGATGCCAGCACAAACTGGGCCAATCTCAGACATTTGTCAAGGAGTTCTGGGGAGGGTTTGCAAGACCTACTGGGGCGGGGGGGGGGGAGAGAGCACCAGCATTCCCTTAGAAAGAAGCAGAAGCATCGATCCTGTCCCCACCTGGACTGTTGGCGGATTCTTCTGCTGTCATCTGCATGAGGAGGGCCACCTGCTGGCGCTCGGAGAGCGGATAGCCTGCCCGAATCCCCGACAGCCCCATTCCAAAGAGCAGGCTGGGCTTGCGAGTCGCCGGTTCCTTTTTGATCCTCTTCCGCTCAGGACCTTGTTTTTCTGTTAGGCCAAAGAGACACAAAAAACGAGCCTTCGCACAGCCCAAAAACTGTTTCAAGAACAGTTCTTAAGTTTATTCTTTCCACAGGAACAGATTTTTTTTTTTGCTTTCCAGATGGACGGCCTTTGACAGGGAAGTTTCCATTAAGACTTCTGCAAGTAGGACTAAGATCTACTGATTTCAAGGTAGAAAGCATATTCTCTGGTCAAACAGTCCCTGAGACCCGGAAACCAAATTAAGTGTATTCACACACACAATCACTACATTTGAGCAGGTGCAGGCTTGTCTGAAGACCATTACCTTTCTCTTCTATATTGAAGCACGAATACAGCATGAGAACAGGGGTAGATTTTCCTACTTAAATAAAAGTGTAGACATTTGCTGTTAATATCCAACTCTCAGCAAACAGTTTAGTGCCCAGCAAATTCTGAATTTTTTTAAAAAAAATCTCACTTTCAACCAAAACCAAACAGAAAAAGGGAAACGCCTGCCAAGCCCCATGACTTCATACTGTTGGCAGGGGGCATTCCACTTTCACAATCAGTGAAATCTAGAGATCCTCTGGTCCAGAAGGCAGAAAAGATCTCGTTTCAGCTAGAGAGGAAAGCCTGCAGACTCCCACCTCAAGACCTCTATCAGAATTGGCAGCAGTTTCAAGGAATGGAAATCCTGGAGGATCAGAGAGGATCTAAGGCTCTGGCACAGACAGATGGCAAAAGACTCCCTTTCATTCCCACGTTTGCCAGGTGCCTCATCCTGGCAAGGAGGAGGAGGAGGAGGAGGAGGAGGAGGGTGTTCCACAATTCAGGCATTCTCCTACAACCATCAGTCGGCCTACGGGAGTTCTCACAGAGGGACAGAAATATGCCAGAAGCCAGGGAATACTCAATCTAAAAATGAATAATAAAAACAAAGGGGTTTATACTGCACTGCATGCTAAGATGTTTTTATGCGTTGGGGGGGGGGGAAATCAGAGGATGCTAAGGAGAGTTACAATATTTGATATTACAGAAGCTGTGCATGGGGAAGACACCTTTTCCCAGAAACTTAATACTGAAATTCGGTGCTAGTAGTATGGAATTTCCTGCCCTATGGGATGCCATATAAATCCAGAATGCCAGAAAATGAATAAATAATTGCTCATTCTACAAAGAAAAGAGAAAAAGAGGCCAGCACATATTCTCAGATTACAAATTACATTGTTTAACTCTCTATGGGGAAAAAAAGCCTGAGTTACACTCTAAATAACAGACTGTTGTGTCTCAGCTGTAAGGGATGACCAAAGTTGATTGACCTGATATAGCCGGGACAGGGATCCAAGGAGAAAATCAATGGAGAGAGGGCAGTTCCATTTCAGGGCATCTTCAGGGACTCACTTCTTCTCTCCAACCAGTCTCCAACTGTGGACTTCTTGGAAAAGCCACCCTGCCACACAACCACACAGTGTGGTCCAAAACTGCAAAGATGTGCACTGTCCAAAGAAGATTGGGGCTGCCTGCTCTGCTCCAGAACCATTTACCGGCTTAGGCCATTTTTAAGAGTTGTTAATGCTACTCTTTTGTTATTTGTTTCATTTTAACCACAACCATGGATGGTTTAAAAGTTTGCAGTACATAGTGTCAGCTGCCAAGAGTCACCGGACCAGGAGCCTGAACATTTGATAAACACACACACACACACACACACATACACACAGCCAAAAGCAAGAAGCAGATCCTCCAACACAGCCTCTGCCCTGCTTGGAGTCAAGGGGTTAAGTCTGCTGCCCTCTGCCCAGAGGAGTTTTGGCAAAGTCAACCAAGTGGAAGGGCTTCAAGCCCCAGAGTTGGCCTGGAAGCAAGTCTGTATGTAAACAGGAAGGAGGGGGGGGGAGAGAGCAGAGGCTTTGGCCATCCTCCTCCTTCTGGGTCAGATTTCAGAAGCTGAGACAAGGAAAAAACCCTCTTCTGCTGGGGGAGGGTAGCAGGAAACTGGGAGGAGGGCAAAGGGCCTCCTGGCCTTGCTAGCTGACCAAAGCTTGTTACTCCAACCTCTGTAAAAGAGAAGAGAGGCTGAGCAGGACTTCCTGAATCAGAACAAATTTTTGCCAAGAACAGCAAAATACCGTATGCTAAAAACTCTCTCCACAAAGTTCAGGTTGCTAACATCTCCTCTGCTGCTTCCAGAAGTGCAGAAATGTCTGAAGTAAAATATTAGTTCAAAGCTGACTTGGAATTCATTTTCATAAGCCAACAGCAGGGCCAATTTATCCCAACTGAATCACACTAATGTATTACTAGAATGTCATCCATATGTATGGAAGTTACGTATCCAGAAAATTCCTTTTTAGAAATAAATGGAAGGAAAGTGGCTGGTCCATCAGCTATGTCTGAACTAGGTGGTGTTCGGATGGGCTCTGAGAAAGGCCCATTATAGCGTCCTCAGACCTTTTAATCCAAATGAAGCTAAGCATATTTTCTTAGAAACTCTTCCTCCTAAGTATATTCTGCTTTTCCCAATTGTACATCCTGCTAAGGCTTGTTTCTAAGCTATTTTTTTTCAGTTCCTTGGGCAAGAAATGGCATTAACCTGACGAAGGTGGCCTAACCTGGTTAAAATTCTGCAATGTGAATGAAGCCCTCCCATCCTCCGACTTATCCATTCAGCCTCCCCGGCCAGGCAGTTCTCAGCTTCCCTGGTCAGTCTTTTGTCCGGCCTGCCCTAAAGGTACCAGCGTGCAGGGACTGGTGGGGTTGTGCATGCACCACCCAAAGTATGATACTCAGAGCCACTCCCAAGCAGACATTTCTTGAGCTGCCAGAAGAATATTAACAATCCCAGGCGTGAACAAACTGCCGGAATCAGGGCAGCAGAGAAGGCCTTCCTCCCACACGAGCTGCTCTCGTCTTGATGCAGTTCTCCCATCTCTGGCTGCGCCACTCAGGCTGTGAAGAGGACACCCAGGCAGAGAGTTGAAAATAGGAAACGTGCTCTCCTCACTGCACGAAATCTTAGTAAGCTACTCTTTTTTTTAGACAAGGTCCAGGCAAAAGAGTGTCTTGAAGCCACATACCTTACATGCGTCACACTAAGTTAAATTAAACTTTAATGTGGAACAGGTCTCTCTAGTGAGGGCAAATCTAGTAGGAGAGATTCAAAGGATTCTTTTTGACTGGCTCCAAATATTCTCTTCTGGGTTTAATATGAAGCAAACCACAGGCCTACTAAAGCAAGGAGGCTAATTGTAGAGAGCAAGTCAAGACAGGAATAAAGAGCTATGCCAGGGAAAAGGCAGCACTATATTTCTATAGTAGTGCACAAGATTTAAAAACAATGAAGTGCCTCGTGACTTACAAAAGGGCAAAGGGTGACATCAGAAATGCAGACTGCTGATCTCCCAAATCCACTTCCCTGGTGGTATGCAGAAAGATTCCCCCTCTTGGTCCTCTTACAAGACTTTCATTTTCAGAAAAACCAATTTCCAGATACACAAGATCAATAAAAGGAAACCAGAATGGTACACAGAACGAGGGAGGAGCAAGGATAAAGTCCCTGGGAGGAAGAACACAACAGGCCCCATTTTTCTTATCTGCAGCTTCACGTGCAGAGCAGCTCTTTTGCCAGGGACTCTTGGGCACCCCAAAAATGTCAGTGCAGATATATGGAAATGGGCTTTACTCAAATGGAGCCAGGCCCAGAAGGAGGAAGCTTATACTGCAGCTTTTTCTAGGCAGTCGTGGATACTACAAGGGGCCTTGAGAAAGCCCCAAGAGTTTGCTGAATGAGGTTGATGTAGAAAACATAGTGCATCCACACAGAGTGTACAAACCACACAGATTTAGAGTGGGAGGAAATGCAGCAAGATCTTTAGCGCACAGCAGCAGAGAAAGCAGGAAGAAGACCAGTGGAATGCCACATAATTCAGGCAACACCAAGGAAGAAGATGGGGGAACAGTAGCACCATCAGTACAAAGGTAGCAGAATACACTAAATCCAGTGTGGGACCAGAGCGAGGACCCAAATCAACAGAAATGGGGCAGGGTGGAAGCAGGCAGCTTATTTGGGAATTTTGTTCTTCAGGAAAAAAAAAAAGACATAATAGCAAATCCTAATGCAAACTATAACTAACACACACAAACATTCCCATCAAATAATAAAAAGACTGCATTCTTTGCATAGGCAGACTACAAAAATGGTATTATTTAAACACAGAGCCTAAAGCTCCCAGGCTACTCAGTTTAGGGCCTAGAGAAGAAGTGAGCATAGCTCCACGGCTTCTAATGGATTTCTCAGCAGGACAGTTTTCCTAGCGTGCCCAATTTCATTCTCATTAAAAGGCTCCTCAAGTAAATTGAACCATCAGCAGCAATAATTTCAAGGGGGTTCAAGCACTGACAACTAGAGGTGACAATGGACACTGGGCATGTTGGATGGATGGAGTGATTAGCCAAATATCGCTCTGATCTTGCAGCTGAAAAAATACTTCTCTGGGATATGAAACTACACCAGGAACTTGCTTTTATCCACCAATAGCATAGACCAGGGGTAGGCAACCTTGGCTCTTTTATGACTCGTGGACTTCAACTCCCAGAATTCCTGAGCCAGCATGGCTCAGCTTGGAAACCTCTCCCTTTCCCCTCAGCATGGCTGGCTCAGGAATTCTGGGAGTTGAAGTCCACAAGTCATAAAAGAGCCAAGGTTGCCTACCCCTGGTATAGACCAACAAGTATTCTATTTTGCAGAGACAAAGACATTCCTTGAAGAAATACTGCCTGAAACTATTCTGAATGCTTGGATACGCTTTTAAAAATATGGACTATTTGTCATGGCTGAAATAAAAGCAGAAACATGGTCATTCAATTGTTTTGTGGAATGTTTCCTATCCCTGCTCAGGTTCCTAAAAATTCGCCCATTGTCAGGAAATCTGAAATGTTTTTCTTAGGCCTACTGTTGCCCATTAGGAAATAAAAACAAAAATCATTTCTGATCCCTTTCCAAAACTGAGAAGTTGAGAACTATTCAACATTCTTCACAAGAGTAACTATTAACAACGAAGAGATCGTGTTTATGTTGTTTATAATAATAATAATAATGCTAATAATAACCACAACCATCAGCTACTTTCTGGTTCCTCCTCTCAGACTTCAAAAAGGAAACTCCTGGTACTCTGGTGAGCAGGCAGCTTTCTCCTCCCACGGCCAGCTTCTCAGTGCCACCCACCCTGCCAAGGGAGGGCAGGCTAATTTGTGCTCTGGTGTCTGGCCTTAAGTACACAATTAGCATCATGGGGTGTGGCCTAAAAAGGAGAGTCTCAAATATTCAATTAATTCTATGGTTGCTAGGTAAGAACACCTTTTAAGTTTTTTCCTTTTCCTTTTTTAAAGCCAAACACAATGAAGAAAGGGCTGGGCAGGACATCCCACCTGAGTCAACGGCTGCATGGATGACACTGAAGTCAGCAACAAAAAACACACAAGTGAGATTCCTGCACACCAAAACATTTCTCAACCAGCCAGCAACCTGCTTCTCATGGTTCTCCATACAACTAATCAACTAGTGACTAATACGTTTCTTCCCAAAGAAGCCAGTTCAACCTATTATCAACAAGCCCAAGATGTTTGCTTGTTGACAGAACTTATATAGCCGCCTATCTTATATAATGATTCTAGGCAGCTCTCTACTAGCAATAAAAACAAAAATGCCCGTCCCCTTCAGGTGCCAGGCCGAACAGCTTTGGGAAAAGAGATGAGAGTCCATCTCATTCATCAAGCACTGCTAACCCACTGGTTGGTAACAGAAACGCAGGCAATGATTAGCCAAGAGGACCATCAAGGCATGCTCAGATGAGTAAACCAACTTGGCTCCATCATGGCCTTGTTCTGTTCTTTCAAAGCATTTTTGAAACCAGAGAGGGTAAACACTTCAATTAAGGAACATATTGTTGCTTGGGTTTTGTAGCTCTACACCTGAGGATGCTGGGTGGTAGACCAGACCATGAAGACGTGACCTCACTTTCAGTCTTGGCAGCTCAGGAGAGGCATGGCATAAGAATATTGTAATCAGCTTTGATTATCTTTTTATGAGCTTGTGTGGCCTGGAAGAAATTAGCTCCCATGCACTTAATTATTCTTCATTATTATTCCATTGATAGTCTATCTTTCCACCCAGAAGGCAATCAAGTTCCTCTTGCAACTAGAGTATCTTTCTATGCATTATGTACCAATGTGAGTATCTGAAAATCTTTCCTTCAGGTTTCTGTTACTAATACATTGAAGCCTGTTTTAAAACCTATTGCAGAGGACTGATGTTCTAGATTGCATACATTCAGCTTCTGTCTCATCAGAATTTCTTGGGAAGTTCTCAAAAGTAATGGTTATATATACTCTTTGTTATTAGAGGAATAAACCAGGCACACACAAACTTTCTTATTGAAAAAGTAACTGCAATCATTGATGACCATGATTGGGCCTTGAAAGGACCAAGAAATGCATGATGTATATACTTATTCACCCCCTTTTTTGTGATGCTCCTTTCGGGGGGGGATAGAACAGGGCCAAACTGGAGCGGGGGTGTGTGTGTGTGTGTGATTCTGGGCCTCCTTCATAGCATAATTGACAAGCTTGTTTTACTTCGGATCATGCTTGCTATCCCAGCAGCAATGAAGACTGAAAGAACCAAGAATATTTCTCTCACCATCTGGAGTTGGAAGCTTAGTTCTTTGCCACTCTCAAATTCTGTAACATAAAGTCCCATTTTGCATTCTAATTTGCCCTTTGTAAGGGAGTCAGTTCTGGCTTTGCATGACTTTTCCCCAAGGATGTAAAAAGCCAGTGCTTAAAATACCTCCTGTGCAGTAATGGCAACTGCAGTCTGAAGCTGTCTCTCACATGATGGACTGCTTCCACATAAGGCAGGGGTCCCCAACCCCCGGTCCATGGACAGGGACCAGTCCGTGGCATGCCAGCAACCGGTCCACACAAACAAGAAAAGCCCCATCCGTGGGATGCAGGCAGCACACAAAACTATGCACTCTCCGGTCCAGGGATCGGTTCCATGGAAAAAGGTTTTTCCATGGAACCGGTAGCTATCTAAAAAAAGCAACCTCCACTCTTATTTGCAGCAGTTATAGACGGTTACCATCGCTACCCTCCCAAATTACAAATCTTGCTTCAGAAACGCACAAACCTTGTGTTCGGAAACTCTGGTTCAGAAACAAACCATGTTAAGCCTCATTCCCCCCCCCCCCGGGAAGCAGTGCAGCCCAGGCTGTTGACCACAATGGGACCACAACTCGCTGTCAACTTGCCACGGCCAATTCACCGCGGGACAACTCGCTGCAGGACAATTCAACAATTCACAATTTAATTATTTTAAATAATTTTAAAAATTATTTTAACTTTTGTCATTCACATTTTATTTTGTCCCTCCTTTGGCATCCTTTCTTTAATGATTCTATTTGACTATTTCTTCAACAGTGGTGTAACTCTTGTCCCACAGCACAACTTAATAGTGGCGAGTTGGCTGCAGCAAGCTGGCTGAGGCGAAAGGGCCTCGGCAAGAGTTGTGGAAGACCCCGTGTGGATTCCCCCTCCTCCTTTCCCAGAGCTCGGCCTCAGTGATGGAAGCTATCAAGTAAGAAGTCCCTATGGGAAGGAGAAGCTTGAGTCCATTTCTCCCCACCTCCCTCTCTGCGTGTCCAATTCAGTCCCAGGCACAACTCTGGACTTTTTTAAAGCACACACTGAGTATTATTCTTGAGTCAGCTATATTGTTCTAGACAGCCCCAGCATCAACGCCACTATCTCACAGCAAGACCCCGGCACCCTTGGCAAACGTTCAGCTTGAGACAGGAATCAACAGGGAAGCTGCAGAACACAGGCTAAAGGGTAAAAAGTAAAAAAAAAATGGGGGGGGGGAGCAGCTGGGCTCTTTCAAAGAGAGCAGCTTAAGGCCCGGGCGGAATCTGCAGCTGCTCCAAGGACAGTTGAGAAGGAAGGTTAATGATCAACCTCTAACTAAGCAGGGCCATTTGCAAGATTCCCACATTCTATGTTGCTTTCTGAAGGTTTCCTCTCCTCTAGACGGCATTCCCCTTTCTTACCTAGGATCACCGACTATAAAATCTTGAGTTGTCCCGGAGAAGCACTGCTGCATTCCGCTCTGCTCCAAAACAGCCACATCTGACTTTTCCAACCTGCCAAGAGCATTTCCTTCTGTCCCCTGAGGGGAAAGGCCCCAGGCGGGCTCCCCTCTCCCTGGAAGACTGCTAAGTGGATCTGGTGAAGAAGACAGAGACCCATCTTCCTTTCCTAGGGATATGGAACCCCCTCCTCCATTTATAGTGTGGGCTGAAGTTGCCATTTATATGCATTTCCCTTTTTCCATCTTGGACAAATTCTCAAGCGTGGCCGACTCTAAGAATGTTGAACTTGGTTTGACGCAAACAGAAACAGACCGTTTCTAAGAGATCATCCAAAAATAATCAATATGGAAAGCAAGAGGTAAACACACAAGAAAAAATAGCCCAGGTGTTTAGTAGCAGAGCAAGGGCTGTAACACTCTCATTAGCAAATGGAATTCTTCCTCGTTTTTAGCTTTTGCCATTTCTTTTCAGTTTTTCAGGCCACAACCTCCAAAACAGCTTTTTATATTATTCCACTGCAACGATCAGCAACCCCACCACCACTCTGGAAAATCAATTTAGAGTAAATCCTTGGTTTAACAGATCTCAGTTTAGCAAATGTTTGGTGTACAGGACAACAGTTTTGGCTGGGTGGCTCCTACAGTTATAACCTCTCCATGCATTTATGCAATCTGGCCAGCACTGGCTGCCTTCTTTAAACAATGCATATTCTTCCATGCACATTTCCCTCCGAGTTCCAGGTGAGGGAGAAAGGTGTGTAAAGATCAGGAGAGAGGAACCCAGGAATGGCACCAGTCAGGAAGAGAGACGAGGAGGCTGGGCAGGCCAGAGCGGAACAAGGCAGGGAAGATGGTGGAAAGGCTGAGCAAGCTGGCGAGGTGGGGGATAAGCCCCGGGGCAGAGAGAAGAGAGGTGATTCTTCCTGCCCAGCCAACCCTTCCTTATTGGGGGAGCAGCGGGAGAAAACAAGGGTTCCTGAAGAGCCCATAAATCTGGCACCCAGAATGCCGTTCCTCAGAGATTCTTTTGAAGTCCCTACATTTGATTTCCAAACAGGGAAAAGGGGTCCCCCCCCCTCCTTCAAAAGACTGTTAAACTGATGCTTTATGTATGCATTACCAGTTTCTAGACATTCTGGAAATCAAAAGGGCACCATAAAATGGAAATGCCTGTTTTATTAGTGAAAGACTAAGGAGTTTTCAGTGTTGAATTCTCTGACACTTCCCATTTTAGGAGAAACGAAAACCAAGACTTAGCTTTTGCTGCTCATCCTGTGGACTTAACATAATGGTTTTGTCCTTCTGAATCAAAGGTGGAACACAAATAGAGGCAGTGCATTCTGCAAATCACCAGCAGAACATGTCATTTCCTCCCTGGTGTTTTTGAAAAGAGCTTTTACACTGCAAGCAGAAAGTATTTTTAAGGCACATATTTCCTACTTCTAAGGCATCTAGAAAAAACATTTGCTGCTCTACAACTCCAGCTTTTCTCATTCATTCAGAAAATCTATTAAGTTGTGTTGGATTTGGAGTGGTTAACCTTTCTTGAGGCTTGGGCCAAACATAGCTTTTGAAGGATATGACGTGTGTGTGTGTGTGTGTGTGTGTGTGTGTGTGTGTGTGTGCAAGGAGGGGTGGTCACAAAAATAGTAGGTAGAACTTAGATAAACAGAAATAATTAAACAAATGAATGGGATTGTTCCCAGATTCATGTGCCTTTCTTGCCCGGTTACATCAAAAAATCTAACTGAGCAGCAACCTCTGCCCTCTGCCCTGAAGGCTGGAGAGAGGGTGGTGCAGATGGAATGCCTCAGCTTTAAGCATACAGAACGGAGGCCTAATTAGGGCAAAAGGCCATTCTTCCCAAACAGTCAAGACAGGAGAGACTTTGAGATGTGCCTGTCATTACCCAATTACAAAATCTATTATTTTTCTGGGGTTCCCATGGAAGCCAGGCAGGTCTAGCAACCAGTTGAGTTGAGGCATTAAGAAGCTGATAACAGAGGATGATGGTTTGTCACAGCCCTGTCACCACCTTCTTAACCACTATTTTCCTTGGCCTGTGGATGGCTGTGGCAGCCCAGGAAAAAGCTTCTTGAAGAGAAACCAGCAGTTATGGAGAGTGTGAGCATGCTGGATCTAGAGCACTACTGCCCACTTCAAATCTGAACAGTGCAGCCCTCTAAAAAATGGCCCCATGCTCCAGTGGCCTGAACAGCACCCCCACTTGAGAAGCCTCCGCATTTCAAAGACCTAACTTGAGGAGTATGTCAGCCATCTGCAAGCATTCCCAAAACAACAGAGCAAAAAACAAGCAAACCGCAGGACACGATATGCATTTACAGGAAGAAGCCTACGAATCAAGCAAGAGGTTTCTGGCATCTTCTAGGCTGCTCTGACTCAGCCAGAAGCCAAGGAAAGCAGCAGCCCACCAGAGTAGATACAGGGGAAGCTTCTTCTGCTGAGAAAGCCTCCCACCCACTGCCGGCTCTCTTCAAAGGTACAATCCTGTGGCTGCTTCCTTCTGCTGATAAGACCTCTCCCTTGCTGGGTTTAAAGCACACAGAGTACCCGTTGTGGACCTGGAAGAGCTCCAGGGCCTTCTCTTCAGTGTATGCTGAAGATTTGCTGGAGGCTGCATAAGTAAGAGAATTTCTAAAATCTGTTCCCAATATCTGATTTTTTTGTTTCATTCTGTCCTGGATGTATCAGATATAATTATATGTGGAATAAACTTGCAGAAAATGGGAGAAAAATAAGGAAGTTATTTCTAGCCGATTTTAAAGACTGCTGGGAAACGTAAGCACAGTAACATAAGAAGCGCAATACTCCAATGTCAGGAAAGAAAAGGTCTCTTTCGTACCTTCTCACCAGATACCTGTTACCACTATTTTCTTGACTCGCATGGTATTTTATATAGAATAAAGCAGTCAGCTAAACTAGAAGTTCTACATACGTGACCCCAAAAAGAGCATTATCACTCAGACTAAAATCTAGCAACTGCTCCTGAACCATAATTCAGAAGCTATTAAGACATAATGACATTTCTAGTCATACAGAATTCAATCAAAAACAACAAAAACAAACAACAGAANAGAAAACCCTATTCACATTTCATAACATTACCTAAAGTCACAAACAGTTTATGATTTGAGTTAATATTTAAGGATCACGGTGTTTCATGCGGAGATGACAACCTTGTAACAAATTACATGATGGAAATGATGCTGACTTTAGCTGGATTCTTAGACAACATCACAGTAATTCTCTATTCGCACTAAACCAAGCGCTGGGTTGCTATCCTACAATAGCCAAACATACTCCACCAAGCTCCAAATTTCATGTCCATTTGTTCTCTTATTTTACCACAGATACGATTTGCCGTTTCCACTGCTTCCTGAACCACTGGAATAAAATAAAGGCTTTTCCTTCTTAGTACAGGGGGATACAATAGCAATAGCACTTAGACTTATATAGCGCTTCACAGCCCTCTCTAAGCGATTTACAGAGTCAGACTCTTGCCCCAAAAATCTGGGTCCTCATTTTACCCACCTCGGAAGGACGGAAAGCTGAGTCAACCCTGAGCCGGCAGTCGGGAGTCAGCAGAAGGAGCCTGCAGTGCTGCATTCTAACCACTGCGCCACCTCGGCTCTTAGGGCCCTTTGCCCTTGTCCCCAGGAAATTCTGGTCCAGAGGTAAAGGCACCAGGCTAGAAACCAGGAGACGCTAGTCCTGCCGTAGGCGTAAAAAAACACAGCTGGGTGACTTTGGTTCAGTCACCAGGAGACTGTGAGTTCTAGTTCCACCTTAGGCATGAAAGCCAGCTGGGTGACTTTGGACCAGTCATTCTCTCTCTCAACCCAACCCACCTCACAGGGATGTTGTTATGGGCAAAACAGGAGGAGGGAGGAGCATTTGGTATGTTCCTCACCTTGAGTCAGCTCAGTACTCCAATTCCTCCCCCCAAAACCCCCACCACCACCCCTATTGCGTACTTCTAAAACAACAGTCACGTGTTTGGGGAAGTCAAAAAGGACTCTGCCCGGCAACCCAGGCAGGGAGCCATCAGCCTCTACGTTGTGCTGAGGAAGAAGGTAAAAGGTTGCATTCTTCCTCCTACCAATGACAGATTTGGGGATCGCCCCTCTGAATGACGGCTACCTCCATTTCCAAGCCTGATGATTGTTATATTCAGGCAGGAATGTGCTTATTTGCAATAAATGCCATTGGCTGCTAATTTCCAGAGGAGGCCAACTAGTCCAAGGCCTTGGAGCTGCCAAGAGCTGCTGTTCTGGTTATTAAGGACCCAGAAGAAAACCAGAACAAAACACCAGCCAGTGAAACATTCAAATTCTCACTTCTGATAGACTTAGAAGGACATTTCGCACTGGGGGGAGGGCAGGGTTTTGGTAATGCAGAGGCAGACAGCTAAATTCCAATTAAGGGGGTGCATTGTGGAAGGCGAAGCTGCCATCTGTGGGACACATTTAGCTACTGAACAGTGCTCAGGGCCAACTGTGGCTTCTCAGCATATGACAGAATAAAACAGGTGACAATCTACAGACACTTATTTCACCATTTATGTATGAATATTCAGCACAAAGGGCTAAAAGGTAGGAGGCAGAGAGATTATACTTGCAAAATGATAATCTGATGATTATACATTTTATCTCAAAAATTGCAGCGCTTAATTTTTTGGCACTCCTGAAAAGATACAAATTGACAGACGAGAAAAATACCAAAAAGAGAAATCAAGGTAGTGTTTTATTTGAGATAGTATTAAAAGTGGTCTGCATAAAAAATAAGTGCCTATCAAAATGAGTGCAGATTTGCTGTTAAATGTGGTTTTTTCACATCCTTTTTAGAGACTTGATCTTTGTCCAAACCCACTGAATTTTGAGACCAGTTTTAAATAATATCATATTGTATATTCTTGCCTGTATCTGAATCTTTTTGATCTCCATTTGTTCCAACAGTGAAAGGTAATTTCCGTTTTGTAGCTCTCTCCTTCACTTCTTTGCCACCATCACTCCGGTCCAATTTTGGAGTCTTGGTTAGAGAAACTTTATCTTTATCCTAGAAAAGAAACAGGAAAATTACGATTTTCACAAAAGCCCTCATATTTGCTATCAGCTATCTTAAGGGTTTTCTCTGTCTGCCTGCTCTTGAGACCAAGTTAGCCAAACTTGACACGCCCCGTTGCTAGGAGATCCCAGTCTTGACAAGGGCGAAAGCAGCTGATGCTAGGACGAGGTGTTGGCTCTCAAACCCCTAATACCGGCCTAACTGACCTTAAGGGTGGTGTGGATTCTCCATCTCCGTGCTGAGAAAAGGCGTTCAGGTAAGACAACACCCCTTCTCCAGCACAGGAGATGGAGAATCCACCAATGGGACATACCAAAGCCTCATTGTCCCAATGGGTGGGAAACAGACGAGGCCGGCTCCACGTCCCCGGAAACCACCTGCTGAAGGACCCTCCTACCAAAAGAGGCATCAGCTGAAGCAAAGCGGTCAATTTTATAATGGCGTACAAACGGGGAGGGAGAAGACTATGTCGCAGCCCTGCAAATCTTCTTAATGGACACCTGAGTGGCCCATGCTGCAGAGGTCACAGCGCTACGAGTGGAGTGAGCTGTGATATGACTTGGAGCTGGCAGTGAAGAAGACTGATACGCCTCCGCAATACAAGCCTTGATCCACCTACCTATGGTGGAAGTGGACACCTTCTGCCCCATAGAAGACAGGAGGAAGGAGACGAAGAGGGCCTCCGACCTGCGAAGAGACACCGTGCGCTTGATGTATCGTGGTAGCGTCCTGCAGTCATCCAGTTTGTGTCACTGCCGCTCCAAGTCATGGGAAGGATTGGGACAGAAATCTGGCAAAATAATTTCCTGAGCCCTGTGGAAGAGCGAATTGACCTTGGGCACGAATGTGGGATCCAGCCAAAGGACCACCCGGTCCCGGTGGAAGATGCAAAGATCATTCCTGATCGATAGAGCCGCCAGCTCAGAAATGCGCCTGGCTGACGTGATAGCGATCAGGAAGGCGAGCTTGTGGGATAAAGACCTCAAAGCTATAGTAGCGACCAGCTCAAAAGGCGGTCTAGTGAGTGCGCATAGAACTCAGGGCAACTCCCAAGATGGGTACCTGTGTACCACGGGCAGCTTGGTGTTGCTGGCGCCCTTGATAAAGGCACGTATTCTGGGATGAGTTGGAACAGGTGAGTAGGGTGGATAGGGCCGCCACCTGTCTACGGATGGTCGCAGGGGTCAGGCCCCTATCTAGGCCATCAAGAAGGTAGTCAACGATCTGAGGGATTGTCAATTGTGAAATGTCCAGTTGCCGCCCTGCGCACCAATTGCAAAAATTCTCCCATGTAGCGTCATAAATGCGATTGGTCGCCGGCCTGCGAGAGGCCTGAATCATGGAAATCGCCTTTGGTGAGAACGACTCCTGAGTCATGATTCTGCGCTCAAGTGCCAGGCGGCTAACTGTAACCACTGAGGGTCTGGATGCTGTAGGACCCCCTGGTGCAGGGAAACACGATCTGAGGGAATCCTCCATGGGGAAGAGCGGGAGAGATTCACCGGGTCTGTGAGCCAGGGTCTCCGAGGCCAGTAAGGGGCCACGAGGATCACCTCCGCTTGCTCCTGTATCAGCTTGCGGATGGTCACCGGAATCAACGGGAGGGGAGGGAAGGCGTAGAGTAGGCCCTCCGGCCATGGGATTCGTAAGGCATCCGTCCCCTCCGCCCCTGGGGAGTAATAGCGGGAGAAGTATCTTGGGAGCTGGGCATTGCTCGACGACGCAAATAGGTCAAGGACCAGTCGGCCGAACCTTCGGGACATCTTGGTGAAAAGATCTGGGTGTAGACCCCATTCCGAGGGATCTACTGTGAAGTGACTCAGAAAGTCTGCCTGCCAGTTCTTCTCCCCCGAGATGTGTTCGGCCCTGAGAGGACAGGTTGGACTCTGCCCAGGAGCCCAGCAATTGGGCCTCGGACATGAGGGACCTGGACCGGGTGCCCCCCTGCCGGTTCACGTGGGCCTTCGACGCCACGTTGTTGGTTGTCCCAAAGGTGATTTTTGGGAAACCTCTTATTTCAAGGTGCAACTTGAAGTATTTTTTTTAACCTTCTGCAAACTGGTCTCAAAACTATGGCAACTGGGCCATGCTGATGAATTAACCAGGGTGCTTCTGTTCCTGCATAAAAGCACAGACGGCACCATCATGAACAGCAAGACCTTGAATGCATGGGAACCAAGATGCTGAATGGCCCCCTTCTTCTTTGACAGAGGGGGTCTGCATGATCTGCTTGCACTGTTCCCCTCCCCTCCTCCTCGTTGCCCCACCCCCACGTTGAGGTTTTCTGTGCAGCTCTTTTGTTATCCTAAAGGAGGGGCCCTTGGAGCGCACACCGCAGGACATCAGTGCTGCCCACAGACCCCCCCCCCCACAGCTCTGCACCACATGGTTATCGGGAGAGCCACACAGCTCTTTCATAGTCTCAGCACAATTCACAGGCCCCTCTCTTGGGTCCAAGGAAGAGTAGAAAAGTTTGTTGAGAACACACGGCACAAGCAGAGGGACCCCCTCCACAAGAAGAAAGTCTATGCGGGCATCAAGATCTATCACAATCGAATAAAGGGAAGCAAATACAGGGACATTGTGCGGATGATCTAATGGTAACCTTTAAAATGGTATCTATCATGTACAATAACCCATCTGTGCATGTCTAAAGTAACAAAAAGAAAGGGGATATGTTTAAAAAGAAAAAGCCTTACATATATGCTGAGGTTTGCCCAGGGCCAACTGCCGAGCACCACCTCCACTGATTCTAGGAATTCTGGGAGTTGAAGTCCACGAGTCACAAAAGAGCCAGGGTTGCCTACCCCTGCAGGCTCTAAGGCTTTAGGTGGGATGTCGGAGGCTGCTTAGCTGCCCTGTTCCTTGCTGTGGATTGGGGATGTTTTGAAAACTTTCTGATTATCAGGTGCACTTACTAAATGCTTTTTATATCAATGCTTATGTTCAGCAATGTAACTACTGGCCAACTATTCTAAATACATTTTACACAAATTCAAAATAAACAGGAGGTTCTAAGTAGTTGTACAAGGAACAGAAATAGTTGGAGTTGACAGTCTGCACTGGTCCTTCAGGCTTTTTAGCTGGGTCCTTGCAGAGAGGAAGTGGGCTTGAATAGACAAACTACATTCAGAGGAATTTCTAAAACAAAAATATTCAAACACTATCGCTAAAATGCATAATATTGAAACAAAAAAGCAATAATAAAACAAAACGACTATTTAAAATAGAAGCATTTAAAAAAAAAACAAAAAAACAAAAAACAGGCTTATTAAAATGTCTGGGAAAATAAACCGCTTCTGCCTCATGCATTTCGGTAATGGGGCGGCCCGAGGACCCCGTCCTTTCTGGCCCAAGGCTGCGAGCGTTCTGCTCCGGAGGGAGTCTGCCTGGCCCATTGCCAGGGCCTCCCTGGGATGAAATCCCACCAACACTGGTAGCAATGGAACAAAGTTAAAGGGTTATATTTTTCCAATAACAGCACACACCAATTTTTGCATCATAGGAAATGCAATTAGAAATGTGTTCATTATCCAGGGTTAAAATCAGCACATTTCATTGTAGAGAACAGATTGAACTATAAGCACATTAAAAATGCTTGTTGTTTTTTTTAATCCTGATTTATTGACTCACTCTGGATTGCAAGGAGGTTGCTATTTTGGAAGGCCTCAAAAAGAGTTTCCTAAACCCCATTATGTTAGAGTCATCTTGTTATAACCAACTAGATATCTAGATCAATTACCTGAAGTTGTGTTTTTTTTTAAATAAAACTTGTGACTCATACACTTAAGTCAACAACTTCAGAAACACATTAGGGATAAATGCTAGGATAAAAATGTTTCAGAAGCAGAGTGCCCAATAACTATTAGTTATCCTCAGGAACTATTCACTACTTAATGTTTTCTAAACATGTTTAAGAGTGTCCTGAGTGTTAGATGACTCCATCAGCTGATCTGAAAACACTTCTTAATAAAGTTGTGCCTTAAATGAAGACTACCATTTCCCCCATGAGACCTGACTTCCAAGGAGCCACAGTTCCAGGGCTGCTGTTCAGAAACAGTGAACGAACGAGGGAGCCAGGATGAAGTGCTGCTTACAAGCAGAACCGAAGGTGAGTTTTTAATCCTCGGCAGTGGGCAAGAGAGGAAGAAGCGCTTAGAGGGCTGTGAGCTTCTTCAGACTCAATGCCTCAAAGATGGTTCAGAGCACTCTACAGTAGTCTTGGATTCACGGCCACAGTGGAGCACAGAATTATGATCATGAAGTTGTTGTGGTCATTAAGCAAGGCGCCTGTAGAATCCCGGCTCTCCCCACTGAAGTCATGTGGAGCATGGGGGGGGGGCGAGGGAAGGCTGGAGTTGCTGGATGAACGGTCCAAAGGGGAGGACTCCCTGTAGGGCCCCTCTCTGCGCTTCTTCCCTCAGGATCCCACAAATGCCAGAGCTGGCAAAAGCTGCCCCACTTGGGTCCAGCTCCCCTCCCGCTGTGTCAGCCAGGCCTCCCACGTCTTCAGCAGCCTTCCTAGCAGAAACAAGGAGGGTCCCTCCCTGGTCAGAAAAGCTCTACTAAGACCACAGACTATTAGGGGAAACTATTTTTCCAACCTTGCTGAAACACACAAGACAATAACAATCTGATTACTTCTCCAATGTTACACTGCTGCTTTGGGGGTTTTTTAGTATGAAAATTAGCACGAACACTGCAGACGCCTTTTCTCATCTATCCACGAAAAGCAGTCCAGGTTTCACTGTGTCTTTCTCGGCTGCCGGTTTCCAAACTGCAACATCATCCACAGACGCATCTTCCATCAAAGCCACTCAGGAATCCCACCTCTATCGCAGAAAGGCAACTGCAGGCACTCCCCGCGGCCTTAGAATAGACTGATGCGTCACTAACGCCCAGAGGAGGTGGTTTTGGTACATAAAGATGGGCATATAGTCCTCAAAAAAAGCAGGAGTCTCAATTGAATACCTGAAGCCATGATTTCATAAATTAACAACATATTTAAAAAGCTCCAGGCTAAGAATCACAGAATGCCAGCAAAAAGTACATTTAGGCTAAATATACATATCCAAAATTACAATTCCCATACTGCTGTTGTTTAAAAACGGATTTCAGTGACTGAAAATTCCTAGTGTTCTCAATATCTTGGGAAACAGATTATTCTGAATCCTTTCTGAAATCAAAATTACTCATCCCATCTTCTATTTTCTCCACTTAATGAAACCATAATTCGTGGAAGCAACTTCAAACCGGTGAGCAGTTTGCCATCATATCATTTTGAAATAAACATTATTAAAAGGATAGCATGGCAAAGTATTATCTACTTTTCAATAATGGATGTGGTAACATCCACTAATTTAGCAGGCTCTGAACAGAGATTAAATAATTCGTGGAAAAATAGGGAGTTCTATTGAGAAAAATTAATTCTTGATGGGTAAATGGAACTTCATGTTAGAGCGAGTCTCATTCCCACAATTAATTAATTAAATGTATAAGTCACCCATCCCATATATATAAGTCTGTGTGGCTAACAATTAAAAGCAAAATAAAAACAGAATAAAACAAAGCGCATTTTGAAAATGGTTTTAATCAATAGTTAAGGCTCATACGTCTGCTTTTAGGCATCAGCAGCATTGTGATGTTTGATACTCACACATACAAAAAAGGGCACAGCTTACACAAAACACCTATTTCACCATTTTGATGAATTATTCATTCTGCAGATACTTTTGAGATACATTATGATCCCAACTATGATGGCAGACAATCTACTCCGGCTTTTTTTGGACTTCAACGATATAAAGTTTTATTTTATATCTGAAGAAATAGGTGCATACTCATTGCACAAAACTTTGCAGAACGAGATAAAGCCTAAATCCCAGTTATACTCCAAGTAGAACAGTTCCATCAAAATAATTCTGACTGCCATTTCCAATTATCATGAGGGAGGGAGGGAGGGAGGCTCTTTTATTTTGCTATGGAACTATAATCCCCAGCATTCCTCACACAGCTAATCAGGTTGTGGATGCAAGATGATGGAGATGGAAGTTGGAATAGGGCTAAAATGCTTCCATCGCATTATAAAATCCTACGGCTTTTCTGAGACTGAGAACTAGCACCATCTCCACCCCTCTTAACTCGTATTACAAAGAAAGATTTCAGTTTTTGAGATTTAATGAAGCAGATGGAAAACAGCAGTGGTGCGAAACTGCAGATATTTCTCCTGCTAGCTTGTTTATCAAAGCCTAGGTGATACATACGTTAAATTCTGTGAAACAAAAATCAAAACTCACACAATCCAGCAAGTTTTTGCTGCAAGGACAAGAGCACCCAACTGGCTGGCTGAGACATGCTGCAGATGAGTATACAGCGAAAAGACCAGAGGACTTGGGGAGGGGGGAGGACTGATGGTTTTCAATCAATAATAAGCCCACTATTTTCTCTCCTGCTCGCTTCAAGGGAAGCCGTGCTTCACCAATAGCTCATCCTACAAGGCGCTCTGAGTTTAACACCAGTCTTGCACTGGTTTCTGGCCAAGGGAATGGAATGGGATTCCCAGCCCTGTGCATTCTCATAGGCCCCTCCCAAGCAAGCAGAGGAAGCCATGCAGACAGAAACCTTTGGGAAGTGTTGACAACACAAGACAAATGAAAAGCTGTGCTCCAGAAGTGCCCGCACAGCAATCCCTAGAAGCAAAGGCCTCGTGACCAGCTGCCCTTCCCCCTCAGTCGGGGTTTTGGCACACAGCAGTGCTGATAACTAGAAAGCAGAGACGGGCTGGTGCCCCTCCTTGTAGCCAAGTCACTAGCCTTGCTTGGCCCTTCGTGAACACAGTGTGTGCTCTTTTGTACAGGTCAAGGACAGGAAAGGTGAGCAAGCGTGGAAGACTGATTCTTGCTAAGTCTTGTCAAGCCCACCTGGCTATGAAACAAGGCAAAGCAGTGGCAATCACATTCCGGATACGGAGGTACACAGAGATAACATTCCCAGCATTCTGAAGAACTGCAAGTCACACCTGCCTTCCAGACATTTCACTACATTGGTGGAAAGAAAAACAAATATTTGCAAGAAGACCACAGCAACACCTATTTTATCATTTGCAACTATATACAGGTAGTCCGTGAATTTCTGTTGAAAAATTTCCATTACTAAGAAATGCGGTCATAAAGAGTGACTGCATTGCTTAGCAACAGCAATCTATGTAGGCTTGTTTGCTGTCATTAACCGAATCCTGTGGTCAATGAGTGAAGCATTCCCACAACCAAGTCAGTGGAGAAGTGGGCGGGAAACTGCAAGGCCCAGGTGGCTCACAAGCAGGCTGGCGGGCAGGTAAATGGTGCTGCCAGTTGGGGGAAGGTGTGGGGGTGGGTGGAGCATATGAAGAAGGTTCTCCCAACAAAATTCAGCCCAGTACTGAAAACATGAAAAAGACACGTTACCTTTTTCCCAGTTTGTTTCTCCACCATGTTGTTGCTGAGAGAGAAATCGTCCGATTGTGGTGTTTTAGAACACCCACCCTTGGGCATCGTTCTGCCTTCCTTACTTGTCCTTCATTTATGCTGCCGTCGCTTCATCATCAACTGTCTGAAATAAGGAGACAGACAGGTGAACCATGGTCTAGATAGAAGAAAAGAGTGGGGGAGGCGGTGAGTGGTAACAAGAATGGAGAGACGGGTTGAGCCTCTCCAGACCCAGCCAGGCCAAGGGCTCTGATGGGAACCGTCTGGGGACGCTGGGTGTTAGAATTCCGCCTTTCCAGTTCACCTGCAAAGAAGGAATGCCGGCAGCGCTTCCAAGGCCGCCCGAGAAAATGGCTCCAGAGGACCATTTTCTGGATTCCTTAGAGGAATCGTTTTTTAAAAAAAATCTGCATACATGCACATACTTTCCCATCAAACCATAATTCCTTGCTCACATGTCTGTTGCAATTAAAACTGCATTCTCTTGATACTCGTGGGAGTATCACATAAAATGACAGAGAAATTTGCTTCTGATACCAAACTGCTGCTAGAAGGAAGCAAAGATGGAAAACTATAAAGACGGCATCTAACGTTTTTTTGCACAGAGAAAATGTCTTCCCCACGCCACTCAAGGTTACGTGTGTGTGTGTGTGTGTGTGTCTAGGAGAAGCACAATTCAGAAGCACAGCAAGAAAGCTTTGTTACCCATGCCGTGAGTTGCTTGGTTACAGGATAAAAAAAACAACAACTGAATTTTGCAGTACATAGTAGCACCAGTAGTAATAGTAGTAGTAAACATTGTAACTTATCTCCAACACCCTTTACAGTCATTTGCACATAAAATTCAATCGCCTGGGTCAGAAAAGACTTTGTTTTAACCTAAGCACAGCACTGAAAAAGGTTTCCCTCATTACCTACCACATAAAGATAGTTGCCACGTCCCATAATTTGGCTACATGTATGCAGCAAGCTTTCCACTCCTTTCCTTTTTCTTAAAACAGTCAACTGAAAGAAATTGCTCAAAGAGCAGGGAGACTCTAGTACTGTGACTAAGTAAGGATGGGTGTCCAAAACAACCTTTCATTTTTTTTTCTCCCAGGAATCTTAAAATTTTTACAACATGCATTGTGGGGAAAGAGAAAGGAGAGATGTATACAAGACTCAAAAGCCCCATGAAAAACACAACATCTTTCTCATCGCTTTGATGCTCTAGGTCCAGCGATTGAGCACAAAGAAGCCACACAATAAAGGTTCAAGACAAAAAATTCCTAAATCCTATCTTGGAAAAGATGACACACCATGCTATAATTGCCACGATTTTCTTCTTTTTTTACTAAATTTTGACAGTAAGATGTTCTATAATATAATGAAAGCAGCTGAAATTTCATTTACAGCATGGGTGAGTAACATATTAACTTGCAGGGTGAGTTATGTGAATCTCTTTTATTCAGCCAGATATCTGGCCTGCTCTCTTTACAGGTTCCTGACCTTTTCTAGCATTTAAAGCTCTGAATTACAAGTATCTTGGACACTAAAGCCAACACTAAAATATTAAGTAGATAAATCCCCAATAATCCTTTGTTTCTAATATCAGCCTTGAAAGCCATTTGTCAGTTGAAAAGACAAGATATATTCTTTTAAATAAAATTCAGCCAACAATTATTAGGCAACTTAATGGTCAGTTAAGGCCCCAACTACTCCTGCATAGGAAAAAGGTGAGGTGCCTTTTCTTCTTTTCAAAATGCTCATTTTCCAAACATAAGCCCCCATTAAAACGCCATCAGATCCAAAAGCTTCAACCAAGCTCCCTTTCCTCAGAAATTGCTTCTTTAAAATCTCATAGATCAGTGTTTCTCAAGCATGGCAACTTGAAGATGTGTGGACTTCAACTCCCAGAATTCCCCAGCCAGCTGTCAGATCATTCAAGATTTACAGTCAATTGTCAAATCAGGGGGGAAAGTTAGGTCTGGGCTAACAATACAGGTGAAACTCGAAAAATTAGAATATCGTGCAAAAGTTCATTTATTTCAGTAATGCAACTTAAAGGTGAACCTAATATATGAGATAGACTCATTACATGCAAAGCAAGATAGTTCAAGCCGTGATGTGTCATAACTGTGATGATTATGGCTTACAGCTCATGAAAACCCCAAATCCACAATCTCAGAAAATTAGAATATTACATGCAATCAATAAAACAAGGATTGTACATAGAACAATATCGGACCTCTGAAAAGTATA
>NW_015386423.1:639021-649639 GCF_001527695.2 Protobothrops mucrosquamatus
TAATTTTCTGAGATTGTGGATTTGGGGTTTTCATGAGCTGTAAGCCATAATCATCACAGTTATGACACATCACGGCTTGAACTATCTTGCTTTGCATGTAATGAGTCTATCTCATATATTAGGTTCACCTTTTAAGTTGCATTACTGAAATAAATGAACTTTTGCACGATATTCTAATTTTTCGAGTTTCACCTGTAAGCATGGGGAACGTATTGCATCATCTCCACCCTCATTTTGTGATGGTTGTTGGCACATTTAGCCGGGTCTCCGAGAAATAATCAAGCTCACAGTCCTTTATTCAGACAGGGCTTCTGCGTGACATCAGCATGCGCTGCCCTCATTTTCTTTAGCCAAGCACTTAAGATAAGATAGAAAGCAGCCTGTGGGAAATGGGAGCCCGGACGTTCAATCCTTTCTGAATATATTAACTGACAGCCACCTCCAAATGGATATTGCAGTTCAAAATGAATCCTTGAAGGGCATTTGGTTCAATTATGCTCGGGAAAAAACTGTTTGCTTATTCTGGAGAGCAAGAGAGCCATTTGTAGTTAGGAGGTATACCTATTTTGCAGGGAGTTTCAAAACCTGGTTTTCTGAGAGCAAGCCAGAAGGATGCCAGATTAATTCCACACCCCTTCTGTTCATGTAGCTGACTCATTACACTTGGAAAGCTGGCTGCCTCTTCGTGTAAACAGAGCACTGGCCTGCTTAGCAGCTTGGAGGGAGTATTATATTTGCACAACAATTACCAGCAGTGCCTGAAATCTCCATTTTGTTTTACAGCACATTGTGAAGGAGTCTGAGGTGCGGAAAAGAGAAGACTTTCAGTTACACACTTTGACCCAGCTTTCCACCAGTGGGGGTGAAATGGCCTCTATGTTCTATTTTTTTTTTAAAAAAAGTCTTATCTTGCCTTGAAACAAGAGTCAGCTATCATTTCTGACTAATCTACTTTTCTGAACTATGACTCTGCTTCCTATGCAGAATACTACTTAGAAATCAAGTATGTTGAAGGCAGCTCAACTAAAGTCTTGTCCAACCAATTTTGTCTCTATGGATGCCCAAATAGGCTTGGAAACATACTATATAATCTTCCAATTATTCTCAGCAGCAACAACAATAAAAACCCTATTTAGATCAAGATCAACCCTGATTGCTCTTTAGAAGGCCAGATCCTGAAGTTGAAACTCAAGTACTTTGGCCACCTAATGAGAAAGAAGGACTCATTGGAGAAGAGGCTAATGCTGGGAAAGATTGAGGGCAAGAGAAGAAGGGGACGACAGAGAAGGAGGTGGCTAGATGGAGTCACTGAAGCAGTAGGCGTGAGCTTAAATGGACTCCAGAAGATGGTAGAGGACAGGAAGGCCTGGAGGAATGTTGTCCATGGGGTCGCGATGGGTCAGACACGACTTCGCAACTAACAACAATTACAAACAGCTAAGCATGTGCAACTGGACTCCACTAAGCTCTGCCTAGGTATCACTACCTATTCAACCTGAAATAGTAATCGTTTCCATTTTAAAATCATTTTCATAAACCAGTTTAATGAAGTTCCTCTTTGAAAAAAAAAAGGTATAAGGGCTTGAGGATGAGGGAGAAACCTTCCCGAGACAAAGCAGATTATAAATCACAACTGACTTTCAATCTATGAAACCCTATTATGGTTAGGCAGATATAGATTAGACAGAAGGGGAGACTAACAGGCAAGCTATGTCTGCCCTGTTTTTCAAGGACGGCTCCCCCCCCAGCATTAACCTGCCTTGAAAAGAATCGGAAAGGCCAGAGAGCATTTACAGTGGGGGTGGGGTGGGGTGGGAGGTCTCTTGCCCCCCCTCCCGCAGGATCCATCTCCTCTTGGCCAGCAAGCCTGCCCAACAGAAGGTGTCCTAGAAAGTTCAGAAAAATTATTCAACGAAAGGGCAGCTCAGGAGTTTAAATGTCAGTGCTTTCACAAATGCTTTTTTTAAAAAAGAGAGCTTCCTAGTTCCTAGCCCTGTAAACGTGTCTGGCTGGGAAAACGTATGAAAATGCAGCACCTCCTTGAGGGAGGGTGGTGGGAAGGGTGATGGGAGGGGGGGCTTGTGGGGAGCCGGAAGGTCCCACCTGGCCGCTGCTCTCCCTCCCTCCCTCCAGCTTAACCTGCTTGGCCCTCTGGGAGACCTGCAGGCATGCCGGATAATGGTGGCTGAGGCCAGCTGAGATATGCATGCTCACTCCAGCATTTGTGGAAGAGAATGAAGTTTGAATATGGTTTGTTTTACAACTAGCTTTGTTTTCAAATGTTTATGGTACTATTAAGCACTGTGGCCTTTTTGTGGTTTCAAGACTTTTTGAAACTACTCTGATCCTCTGGGATGAAAAGCCCATTAGAGTAAGGTAAAGTCAAATAAAGTAAGTAAAGTTTGAAATGATGCCTGTCACAAACAAGTTATTACAAGCTGCTGTAATATCTCCAGGCATTTTAGCTCTCCCTCTTCTTCCTGCACTGGCACACATGGGATGCTAAATCAAGTGCTCGGTGATAATTACATGCTTTTTAATTTGATCAGATTTCAGTCCTTAGGCAAATGAGAAGCCTGAACCTCTGGTCTTGGAAGTATTGCTTCAAACCCAGAAATACGGGTTCTCTAGTCCATACACAACTTCTGGGCCTGCTGCTTTTAAGAATCCATTTATTTTAATTTAGTAGTCAAATTAGGTGCTTCCTTCCAAGGAAGGGAGGGAGGGAGGGAGGGAGGAAGGTTCAAATATTACTTTGGCTTACTAGATTTTAGAAATTTGCCTAAGATTCAGATGTTGATTTGATTATTCTCAGATCATAATATCATAGTAATGATATGGCTTCCATCAAAAATCTGCCCCATCATAGTTATTAGTTTTAATTATGTCCCCCCAATATACAAATTTAGATATTTTTTCTGAAGAGACACTTGTAGAAAGACATTCTGATCTAGGACAGGCTCCTCCCTTGGATGGGACTGGTAACTAAACAGCTTGAAGTCTGGCTACTATCTGGAGATCTCCAGGAAACCTCAGGCAGGAGACTGAACCGACAACTCAAAACATCTTGGGAAAAGGCATCAGAAAATCACTTCTGCTCTGTTGCCAAGTATATTCCACTGATACCTTGAGAGTCTAATTTGAGTCAAAGAAGACTTTATTTTTACATTAAATTAACACCTAATGATTGGAATTTTTGAAATAAAAGAATGGAATCAAAATTCTCTTTGGACATGAAGCCACGCAGCTTTTAAGGCCTTCCCAGGCTGCAGCTTCATTTTGGAGGCTCTGCTGACCCCAGTCAGAGGACCAGAGCCCTGCAAGTGAACTCAAGGGCTGAATTACTTTCATTGCTGCCAATTTCCACCACCTGGGATTCTGCTTAAAGCCTGTAAGAGCTGGCAAGGGTGCGCTCTTGATCTGTGTTGGTTGAGGGCATCCAGGCCAGAATGGCCCAATGTGCCCGGAAGTGAGGGCCCCAAAGGGAGAGATGGCTGGCAAGCAGCAGCCGTGCCAAGGGGATTCGGCCAGTACAACAGCAGCAGAATTGCCGCAGCAAGAGGCCGGCCTGCAAAGCCCCCGAATGAGCCGACGCGAAGAGGTTGAGGTTCTATTCCTGGTATTAGGGAGCCAGCAGTCCCTGCTATGGTCGGAAAAGCCTCTGAATGAATGGCACCTGCTTTTTCCAGCTTCACGGATTACTTACAAGCTTCAAGGAGAGAACATTCAATTATTCACATAGGTTCACAGCTGAATGGTCTGTGTTGTGGATGAGGCAGCTCTTAAGGCTATTCGGGGGCAAAATGGGTGTCTGTTTTGAAGTTCTCTTTTACACCATCAAGGGAAACAAATCCTGATAACTCTGTTGTGCACAGAAAAGAAAGCCCAGCCATTCTGCGACTTTCAGGCTACAATGATTTTTCTTGAATTTCCCAGTTCCCTCTTGGGAACACATAATATTATATAGTTTTAATTGATACTGACAATGAAGTAACAAGCACCCAGAATTCTGGATACAGTAAATTTTAAACAAATAAATTTAGTCTTCTGTGAAAGATGCAGAACCAAGTATAACTGTCAAGGCAGAAACCTGGTGTGCATTTGTCATTACTGCTTCCTGTTAACTTTGTGGTATAAAGAGCAAAGGAAAGGGTAAGTAAACCTCAGTGTGACATCCTAGTATAACTTCTTATATTTATTATGATGTTTTTCCTGCTTAATTTGCACACTCATGTAGAAAATCCAATTTCTCAGCTTACTTTTTGATCATTCTTCCCATTTTCATTTTTGCCTATTATTGTATTTTTACAACTTTTTACCTGTAAACAACCCCTCCAAATCATTTGGAATCAGGCAGCTTATACATTTAATAAATAATAATAATAAGGATCAGTATTGTACGAACTATTTTGAAACAGAACTTAGAATCTTAATGAGTTTGTTTCATCCCCAACTATCAAATAAAGAACTTAATGGAGCAGCAGCCCTAAAAGAGAGTAATAATTTTTCATTAGGCAATGAGATCATTAAAGAACCTGCTGGCACTTCTATACTTTTGCAAAAAGCAAAACCTTTTAGAATGATGGGGAAGGACCACTCCATACTTCCCTCAGTCTTCTTCTCATTAGGTCCAGGAAAGCTTCCTTCCTCACATAAAATTTCTCAATCTGCCCTACGTGAATGCAGTAAAAGCACAGAAACAAATACTCTTAATTCTTCTCCAGTCCTGAATTGAAAGGGTAAGATGAAAAATATTATCAAGTTACCTCGAACTAGCCTAATCGAAGCTTGACTAGTAGTAGCAAAAAGATGGGGATATTTCCATGCCAGCTCTACATTAAGTCCTTTCTATCACTCGGAACTACAGCAAAAAGTAGGTGCTTTAGAGAAGCTTGTAATATTTAACTAAACAGGAAATGTGTTGACAAAAAGAGGTGTACTGCTGTGGTACAGAAATAGATTTATCTGACTGCTAGTTAGTGTTTATGGATGCACTCTGCTAGTCTTCTGGCTGGCTGTCCTACATAGTAGGACACAATGAAAATTCCTTAGTTTAACCACACATGGACAGACTCAACCATAGTTTCCCCTGGTAAACAATAAGATCAACCTAATCCAAAACCACGAGGGAATTCCTAGAAGCTTGGCATCAGCCAAATCAGCCGTCAATAGACATGTAAACCACATTTATGCACCATTCGAAAGAGACAATAAAAAAAAGCTAAGAGGGAAATAAAAACACAGCCTCTCCAGCAGCCAACACCCAGATAAGCAAAGATTTTTTTTCTACCACTGGAGAAATCTCTGCAGTTTGCTTGGCAAGGTGTTTTGGAAGTGGTTTGCCAATGGCTCCTTCCTCGGCCTGAGAAGGCCCTGGCTGGCTTTGTGCCTAAGGCAGGACTAGGACTCAGGGTCCCTTGGTTTCTAGCCCAATGCCCTCACCACTACACCAAATTGGCTCTTGAGCAGGGATTAGCACCAGACAAACAATAGAGCAGAAAACAAAACCCTATTCAAGGCACTACACCAAAAACAGGGCAAGCTACTGCATATAAACAGGGTGCAAACCCACACTCACTCACACTGATGATGTTATCTAGTTGGGTAATGAAACGTCTGCAAGCAAACAACCAAGCTTAGAGAGCACCAAAGACTCCACAGTTAAAACCTGAGTATAAATATTCTCTTCTTTTGAGAATAAGTGTGACTGCACGTGTTTTATCTTTGCAAGCATAAAACACTCTCAAATTTATCTCCTGAATGCTTTTGTAGACCTTCAAATTTAACCTAAAAGAAAGAAAACCAATGCAACGGCTGATCTAAAGTGCTGCCTATGATCCTTCTGTTTTGCCAGTGAGATTGCACCAGTCCAACAGCAAAGAGTTCTGCTGTGAAAAGGCTCCTGATTCATCAGCACGAAGGCATTAAAGAGGTTACAGGGACCATTCAAAATTAAGCAGGCAAATATTAGGGGATTGCCGGAACCACAAGGTTCATGCTAAATACAGACTCCAAATGTCTTTATATTCTAGAAAGATGCTTCATCACAAAGAAAGTATGTCACTACTCAAACTCTCAACACTGAGAATTCCAGAATTTTTGCATTCATAAGACCGGCTTTTCAGCTAGTGAGTCATTCTTTCGAATTTTCTCACAGTCAGTCAGTCAATGAAAAGCAGAACTAATTCAGCTGCAGCTTGTTTTATTTAAAATTTGTTTACTTAAAACATTTCTACTCTCTTTTGAATATTTTCTACCTAAAAAGATGGACATGTTTTGAATAAAATAATTCAAAGTAGAATCCTGGCACTATGGTCATTAAGCAGAGCGCCCTGGGAGGCATGGCGCAGGCCACGCATGAGTGGAGGTGTGCTGCAATGTTGTGCAAAGTCACAGCCATCACAGTTGAGTCCTGCATTGTGGCATTTGGCAGCGGCAGCCCCACGCTGGGCTAAGTACAGTACAGGCCCAGATTTTTCAGCAGTCACAGCCAGCTGCTGCTGCCCCAGGCCTCTACGCCAGCCCTCGTGCCTGCACAATGACTCACAAATGCTGCCTTGGGCTGTCTTCCCAGGTGGGCAAGCCGTGGGCAACAGCGTGACTGCCCCCCCCAGCATTCCCAAAGATCTGCCGTGTCCCACTTCCCTTCAGGCATTTTTCTCCTGCTGTGGGGAGGCTGCGTAGCCCATCCAGTGCAGCTCCTGGAGCCTGTTCCCATGCGGCTCCCCAAACCTCCAGAAGCGCTGCAAGAGTTCACATGATACCTCTGAAGCCTCCCAAAGCCACGCTGGGCTTCTGGAGTCTTCAAAACACCCACATGTCTCGGGAAGACTTGGCCCCCATCCTTTCCTTTTAATTCAGAAGGGTATCAAGACAGACCATTTAATGTTGACTTTTCCATTTTAATAACAATTTTAAATGATGGCAACAACAAGCAGTATTTCTAAATCTCCGAAATAAGAGTTGCCCATAAGCCCCTACATTTTGCTTAGTCCAGAGCAAATTACTCTTTCCGTGGAGAGACTGGGCACGGTAGGTAATAGCCTTGTGTACTAAATGTCTCCAGATGGATGCCAACTAACTTGACAGTAAGTAAAACACACAATTACATTGGAAGATCTTTATCAAGACTTCTAGTAAACTCTTTCTGAATCAAGCTGTCCTAACCGCTAGGGCATAAGGAATTCCCCCACAGGATTGAACGGAATGACTCTCTAAAATATATCCATAGTGTTTTTATCTCATCCTTTCTCTAAGGATCCAGGAACAGACTACACTTTCATTTTATCTCCTGGGCATTTGATTCTCACAGCCATCCTGCGAGGAAGGTGAGGCTGAAATAGTGCTGCTGTCTCTGTGCAGATCCACTCCCAGGTCTCTTTCAGCGTTAACTGAACAGCCGCCTCCTTCTCCCGCTCTGGCTCCCAAAGGGAGCTCTGCCATCGCTGGAACTGATGGCACTCTTAATTGGACTCTTCTAGAGTCTCCGCAGTAGCGCCAGGATGAAGTGTTCTCATGCTGGCATGCAGAGCAAGAGTTCACTGCCTGCAGCTTTCTTACTTTTACATCATCAGCTGCGCCGGGAAGTTTCTCAATCACTTCATCCTACAGATAGGGTTCCCTCCCGGTCCAATGCTTTCCCCTTTCCTGTTAATTTTCAGGTGAGCCCTTGTACATTTTTATTATTTATCCCGAATGGCCATTAGATTGCTAAGAAGGGCAGTTTTTAGGCTGACTAACTTTTGTAGTGTTTGTTTGGTCAATTTCAACATGTATTATAAGCTTCTAAATGTTATTGTTTCAATGTGTTAATCTTGTGTCCTAATTCTGACTGTTTTTGTAAACCACTTTCTCCTGATCCCAGGAGCTTCTCTCTTCTGAACATCGACAGCAGGGCTGGCCGTCTCAAAGACGACTGTACAAACACCAGCCCTGGAGGCAGCCTGGCCCAACTGTCTCCTGGCAACGTGGCTAACACCAACTTCTATGAAGTGAGCAAATTGATTTCATTATCTACTTTTGTGCATCGTAAGGAAGAAAAACAAATAATGGGCACAAAAGTACATTCTGGCAATTATTAACATGGACTAAGGTGAATGCATGGGAGCAGCTGGAACAAAAGAGGTTCGTGTGGATTTCATTGTATCTCATTTGATCAAGGATGGGCAACCTTCTTGAGACTAAGAACGACCCATTAGATATCGAGGTTCTCACTGTCAAATGGACTGGCCCAAACAAAAACTGCCACTGATTTAATGCAACCTGTTATTCTTTTCTAAAAGGCTATCTGGGCATTTCTTCACTGCCGTATGAGCAAAGAGTTAAAACGGGTGTGTGTCTCTGCAAAAGGCAAGGGCCAGAGTGCCTCACCAGGGACATCAGACACATCATCAGAGGCCGCCAACTCAAAATGCTGATTGAGACTGAACAAGCTGTAGTAGCCCAGACTGGCTTATCTTGCAAGGAAAGGGAAAGGCAGTGGGAATTAACAGTTGCATCGTATTACCTGCCAACTACCTAAGAATATGACTTGCACACAATCACGAAGCATTTCAAAATGCTGTTTTTACAGTCAATTGGAATGGAAACATATGATACAAACAGGATTTCTTTTAGCTTTTGATCCACATAGTTCATTCATGTCTATTGGTGATGTTATTTAGAACACACACACACAACTGGTTAGCAGCATCAAGTTTCTGGGTGTGCAGCTTGGTCGCTCAACAGGGAGACACTGGTAAAGCGGGCACAGTAGCACCTGCGCTTTCTGCGTCGCATGAAAAGGGGCGTTGTCTTACCTGAACGCCGTTTCTCAGCACGGAGATGGATAATCCATGATTGGGTTAACTTAATCCTCCTGCCCAATCAGATCAAGTCAGCCAAACTTGCCACGCCTGTCCTGGGCCTATCATTCCCCAGTTTTTGACGAGGACGCAGCACTGGCTGACAGCAAGACGTAATGGCTCACAGACTAACCCCTAGGCCTAAGGACGTACCCGGGTGGGGGTGGATTATCCATCTCCGTGCTGAGAAACGGCGTTCAGGTAAGACAACGCCCCTTCTACAGCACTGGAGATGGATAATCCACGATTGGGACATACCAAAGCCCACTGTCCTTACGGGAGGGAAACGGGCAAGTTTGGAATTGTGTCGTGAGGCACCACTTGTTGAAGAACCCTTCTGCCAAAGGAAGCCTCTGCCGAGGCGTACCTGTCCAATTTATAATGACGGATAAATGGAGACGGGGAAGACCACGTAGCCGCCCTACATACCTCGATGGAGGCCTGCGTGGCCCACGCCGCCGAGGTGGCCGCGCTACGCGTAGAGTGGGCTGTGACCCTACGTGGTACAGGCCAGGAGTTGGCCTGATATGCTCCCACAATGCAAGCTCTTATCCAACGGCCAATCGTAGAAGCCGAGACCTTCGGGCCTCTGGAGGACGGGTGGAAGGAAATGAACAGAGCCTCGGAGTTACGAAAGGTGGCCGTTCTCTTGATATAATAACGAAGGGCCCGGCGAACATCCAGGGAATGCCATTGCCGTTCCAGAGTATGGGATGGATTCGGGCAGAAATCGGGAAGCACGATCTCCTGGGCCCTATGAAAAAGGGAGTTCACTTTGGGAACAAAGGTGGGGTCTAAGCGAAGGACAACCCGATCCCGGTGGAAGACACACAGGTCTTCCCTGACCGAGAGAGCCGCCATCTCAGAGATCCGCCGGGCAGAAGTAATAGCCACCAAGAAGGCGACCTTGATGGTCAAAGATCTCATGTCGCACGAGCTAAGGGGCTCGAAAGGGGCCCGTGTAAGAGCTTGAAGAACCCTCGGTAATTCCCACGAAGGGTACCTGTGGACCATGGGGGGTTTGATATTAGTGGCACCCTTGAGGAAGGAACGGATCAGAGGGTGTTGACCCAAAGAGTTGGTGTCATCGCAAGAAAGTACGGTAGAGAGGGCCGCAACCTGCCTGCGCAAAGTATTGGGTGCCACTAATATTTTAAAGGGGTTTTAAATTAAATTTTTAGTAGAAGCGGCCAAATTTAAATAGTTATTTTTAATCTTTTTAAATTTTGTATTGTATCACTGTTTTAAACTGGCTGTAAGCCGCCCTGAGTCCTCCGGGAGAAGGGCGGGGTATAAATTTAATAAAATCTCAAAAATCTCAAAAATCTCCCAATCCCTTGTTCAGCCCTTCTAACAAAAACTCCAAGATATGTGGGACGGTGAGTTCAGATGAGGGAAGTTGTCGTGAGGAACACCATTGGCAAAAGTTCCGCCACGTGGCATCATAGATGCGGTTAGTAGCCGGCCTACGTGCTGCCTGGATCACCTCAATGACCCCTGAGGAGCAGGACCCCTGAGTTAGTATCTGGTGTTCAAGTGCCAGACGGCTAACTGGAGCCATTGAGGGTCCGGGTGCACCAGGCCCCCCTGGGTCAGGGCTATCCTGTCTGGGGGAATCTTCCAAGGGCGTGACTGAGAAAGGCCGACTAGGTCGGCGAACCAAGGCCTCCTCGGCCAGAAGGGGGCTACTAGAAGCACCTCTGCCTTCTCCTGGAGAAGCTTGCGTATGACCGCCGGGAGGAGAGGGAGGGGAGGAAAGGCATAGAGTAGGCCGT
>NW_015386423.1:650453-685458 GCF_001527695.2 Protobothrops mucrosquamatus
TAGAGATTTTCTTGAGTGTGGGCAAGCAATGAACCGCCTTGGGGGACTGGAAATGAATTCCAGGGAGAGGCCGTGTCTGATGGTGTCCAGAACCCAGGCGTCTGTGGTGGTAGCCTCCCATTGAGTGAGGAAGAGGGACAACCTTCCCCCTATGGGAGGATCCGGCTGAGGGTCACTTCTTACGGAAGGGACGACCCCCACCTCGAAAGGGCCGTTTAGACTGGAATTGCTATCTGGGTCGCTGGGCAGGCCTGTCTGCCTGGCGGTCCTGTCTAGGAGTGAAGCTCTGGGCTGGCTGTGTGTTCTGAGGGGTGGCAACCGGACGAAAGGACTGCCTACGATTGTAGGTAGGACGCCTGTCCGATCGTTTGGTGATGTGTGCCAAGATCTTTTTCTTATCCTTGTTTTCGGATAGAAAAGGCGATAAGGCGTCCCCAAACAACTTACTACCCTGATATGGGGCAGCCGCCAAGCGCCATTTGGCCTTGGCATCTGCCTGCCAGTGTCTTAACCATAACAGGCGGCGAGAAGTCACATTAGACGCCAAGGTTCTAGAAGAAAACCGGGGAGCGTGCAAGGATGCATCGGAGGCATATTCCGTCGCAGCCACTAACTTGCTCAAGTCTTGGTGCGTGCGGACATCCTCCGGAGGGGTCCTGGCCTGTAGCTGACGGAGCCAGATTAGGGCAGACCTCGAAAAAAATGAGGCCGAGGTGGCTGCTCTAATGGACCATGCTGCCGCCTGGTGTGACCTCCTAAAGGCCATCTCTGACCTACGCTCCTCAGATTTTAGGGCCTCTGCCATATCTCCAGAAATCGTGGAGGGGGAGAACAAATTAGACAGGGGTTCATCTACTGTGGGAACCTGTAATGCCTCTTCTAATTCTGAGGCCACGCTGAATAGCTTCTTGTCGTTACCGCCTGGGGTGGGGAAGGTACCCGGCGAAGCCCATTGTTTCTTGATAGTGTTGAGAAACAAGGCAGGGCATGGAACATGGTGTTGAGTGACCACCGGTTCTATGAAGACTGGATCCGTCTCCGGTTCAGTTGTGGAAACCGCTGGGGCCGGCTGGTTGGGAACCCCGTGTGGAACTGAGCTAGCCTTGCGGAGGAGAGGAAGAAAGAGAGAAGGATTAAAGAGCCCCCCGAACGGTGGTGGATCTGGTGCCGGTTCCTCCTCCTCCCCTGACCAAGAAGCATCAAGCGCCTGTTCCTGCTCTGGGGCCACTGAGACCCCGCTGAATGAAGAACGAGCAGGAGAAGGGTCGCGAGAGCCCTGGTGTACAGGGTGCGAGAGAGGGAGGGAAAGCACAGATTCTGCTCTGGGCACAGATGGGGGTCTGGCCACGAAGGCCCGTTCCAGAGCCCTATTCACTATGGCCTGGATCCTGTCATCCAATGAAGAGAGGGAGATCTCCTCCCCTGAGTCCCGCGGCCGTGGGTGTAAAGGTGGCCACTGGACCCTGCGGGGCCCGTGGGGTAGGCGGGGATCTGAAGGTCAACGCCTCCGTTGCTACCTCCGTTTGATCATAGGAAGTGGGGGGTTCTGTAGGAGCCCATACCTCCTGAGGAGAAGAAGAGAGCCCTAGAGGCAAATCGAAGAATGTGGACTCAGGTTGAGCCGCCTCAGCTCTAGCCTGCCTTTGAGCCTTAGAGAACTCCTTCTCTAGTGCCTGGTGTCTCCTGCTGGCCTGTTTGTCAGCCAATTTGGAGGTCTTTCCCCCAGAAGCAGCCTTGGGTTTAACCTTGGCTGCGATCCTACCAGCAGCCTCCTGGGAAGGAGATCTGTGCCTTTTCCACCCTGATGAAGGAGGAGATGCGGCCCTGGCATCAGAAGCCGTATTCTCTTCCATGCTGGTACAAAATCTTCAGGTGTGTGAGTAGGTGCACCTGGGAAGGGATCAATTGGCTGAAAAGGTCTAGGGCAAGGTATTAATTAGGCGGCCCTATCCCCCCCCCCAGTCACCAGACCAGTGGTACAGTACCAAGACCGGTGTACCTGCAATAACAGTGTTGCCACTGCGATGGCCAGAGGCTGCAGGTGAGGCTTGTTGTGTTACCAGGCCAGCAAACTATAGGTGGTAACAGTACAGTGGCGGAGGCAATACCACTGTACTCCAGCAAGCCAATGGTGACTGGGTTTTGAGACACCAGGTGGTCCAATCAACTCTTGGACCTACGCCAAGGATAAAGGGAAGCTCCTGAGGTAATTTGGGAATTTTACCCCCCTTTTCTCACCCCGATCCCTGGTGACTGTGACTCCCAAGGGAGTCCTGCCTAATTAGGGACCTATTATCCAAACAAATTAAAGGCCTCAAGGCCAAGGATAATCCTCTTGCCTTAGAAGCTTCGTGACCATGCGGTCACAAAATGGCGGCCGTCACAAAATGGTGGCCGATCCAGCCTAGTCGCGTCTTCTGGCCTACCCCCTCCCCCGCCGGTCTCTCGGCCCTTCACTCACCTCAGGCAGAAACCTTCGGGAACACGAAAAAGGGGCCTAGCCGAGGTCTTCCTGCCTCCGTGATCCAGTGAAGGAAGGATCGGGCCTTCCCGCCCGCTTAGTTTGAGTCCGGCAAGCCCTCCGGAGCCGCAGCTGCGAGCTCCGGCATCGGGGAGGTGTTGGCAAGCGATTAGGCTGTCGGAGCTGCAGCCGCAATCTCCGACAAGGGGCCGCTTGCCGAGGCCTGTAGGCCGCCGGAGCCGCAGCCGCGAGCTCCGACGCCGAGGAAGATCAAATTAAACTAATCGAGGCCCTGCGGAGGCCTGTGTGAGCTCCGATGCCGAGGAAGATCAAATTAAACTAATCGAGGCCTTGCGGAGGCCTGTAGGCTGCCGGAGCCGCAGCCGCGAGCTCCGACGCCGAGGAATACTAACACAAGCCAATCGAGGCCTGGCCGAGGCCTATAGGCCGCCGGAGACGCAGCCGCGAACTCCGACACCCAGGGATCCGAAGCGAGCCGATCGAGGCCTGACTGAGGCCTATCGGCTTCGGGAGCTGCAGCCGCGAGCTCCGATCGTCTGGAGAAACGAGGAGGGGGGGGAGTTAAGGTCTACAAGGGAATCCCCCTTCCCCGATCTATTATTGGAATGAGGATAGATGGGGGGGAAGAGAAGCAAACAGAGGCCTCCGTTTGCTAACTCCCTGGGGCTGCAGAGAACAGTCTTCCAAAGGAGCGTTGAGCCCAACACTGCTCAGGGGACTGTAAAGGTAAAAACCTCTATTTTTTCAAATTTCTATAATTCTATGGATAATCCACGATGTTAACTACCTGCCTATGAGCCAGTTTGCCATGTCTGCTCTGGGCCAGATCAAGTCGAAAACTGGGGAATGATAGGCCCAGGACAGGCGTGGCAAGTTTGGCTGACTTGATCTGATTGGGCAGGAGGATTAAGTTAACCCAATCGTGGATTATCCATCTCCAGTGCTGTAGAAGAGTAATCTTCCTTCCTCTGTCTTTACCATTTTATAGAGGGACGATCGAGAGCATATTGTCATATGGCTTTCTGGTTTGGAAGCATCCCTGCTTCGGACAGGAAGGCTGTGCAGAGAGTGGTGAGGATGGCAGAAAAGATTATTGGTAGTTCCCTTCTTTCTATCCAGGACAGGGCATGTAAGCAATGCTTGAACAAGGCCGCAGTATTGTCTGGGATGCTACAACATCCTCTTCACAACCTGTTTTCCTTGTTACCTTCTGGAGGGGGCTTTGTAGTATCCAAAGTAGAACATCCAGATTCAGCCACAGTTTTGTTCCATAAAGCATCAACCTTGTGAAACTCTGAAGCTTCCTCTTTCCGCTTTGTATTCAAAATGGACAGTGATTAATATTTGTGTGTGTGTGTGTGTGTAATGTGTATATGTGTGTTATGTATAGGTATAGGTATATACTTCTTTTGAGAGCAGGCAACAGAATTTCATTTTTAATGTGGGCCAGTGTGCTCACAGTAAAAAATGACAATAAAGGTTATCTTATCTTAAAATTAAAAGAAAATTACTGCAAAATATTCTTAATTATACAGTTAAAACTACCTCTGTGATAACTCTGAACAAAGAAGCATCTTAGTGACCAGGGCCAAGCGAAAGGAGAAATGTCCCTATGATTGGTTACAATCTCTCACATTTTCTGGTGTGTTGTATTTTTTTACGGCTTGATGGGTAAACCAATCTCACCAACGAGGCCTGCCAGATTAGCACAATTCTCCAAAAGAATCTAATCCTACAGACTTCATGTATGTTACGGTTTGGGCAACAGGGCTCTTTATCAGAATACCAGCAAATATGCCTTCAACATGCCTCCCCTCCGGGGAACGAGCTTGCAGCAGAAACACTAAGGGAACAAACAGGACAGACTCCAGGAAATAACAGCAAAGCTCACAGGGCAGACAATAGGCAGACTGCTCAGATTCTCTTCTCGTTCTCAAACGTTCCCTTTTCTCATTTCTAGTGAGGCAGGGTTTGTGACACTGAAGAGTAAAAAATGTCTTCAGTATCCAATCTTGTTGAGTCTGATTTAACATGCCTTTGGAAGACACATTTTGTCATCTGTGGAGTTTGAAACTTTGAGGTACATGTTACAAAAAACCTGCAACATGATGATAATGCAAATACAGGAGGATTTCTTTAAAAAAAACAGCTGAAGCAGGCATCACGTGGTGGAAACAAGCTCCTTCCTGCAGCTTATGTACAACTGTTTTTTTTAATACAGGAAAAACTCAGAACCTATAATAATATCTGTTAGTATAAATATGAAACAGAATTCAAGCTGGGCTTACTAAAAAGGCTCAGATGGTGGTTAAGATGTAGCTCTGAATCATGTTTTAATCCACTCTCAGCCTGGGTAACTGTGAGCCATAATTAACTTTCTCTCAGCCCGACCTAGAGATGCCCGAAATTCAAGAGAGACAAAAGAAAGTCATGGCTCTTCATGGGAAAATAAACATCCATCCATCTTACTCTTAGAAGGAATCAACAGGAGAAAGAGGCAGCCTTCCTTTCTGGTGCTGCCACCACTGAAAGCAAAGCATCACCTCCGATATATTAATGCATAAGTGCAGTCCTTACTTCCTATTATTCTGGGGGGAGAAAGAACAGGATCCATTTCTATTAATGTTTGATAGAATATCCAGGTAGTTCCAAACTTCTTGTTCTTTCTTTGAAGGTAAAAGAAATTATTTACATCTTCCATTTTTATCTTACACATGATGGCAAGCATCTGAAAATCTGAATCCTACCATTGGAAATACAATAGGTTCTTAATGGACATGTGTACTACTAACTCTGAAAAAGAATATTGTGAGAAAAATGGAATGTTTCTATGTATCTAGCCAAGAAACAGAAAGGGAAGCGGCCAGAGACTGTGCAAAGTCCAGATCTAAATTATTTCAGGAGAGAAATGTTGCCATGGTGCCATAGTAGACATTCCCCTTAATGGTGCCCGTCATTATCTCATCCAACGCCTGAAATTAGGTGAGCCTCTGCTCTGATGTGTGTTCTATTAAAAGCTTATTTGCCCATGCCCTTTCTTTATTTTTCAGAACACACTAAAATGGGAAAAGAAGAAAAATCTTAACAATGAAAAAGCAAGAACTCTGTAATGAAATATGCTGAAAGAAAAGGCTATTTCCAAGAAAAAGGAAGCTAGAATCACTTGCGCGTGTAGGAATGGGACTCCGGACGTATGAACTGGTGTTGTTCAACAGCATCGCAGAAGCGACTGAGAAGAACAAACACAAGGAGCAGATAGCAAAGCAAGCAAGGCTAGTGATTCTCCATCCCACAAAAACACCAAATCATACACATCACAAGAGAAGGTGCGCTATAGTTTGATCCTAATAATGAAAGTCTCTCCCGGTGACGGCCATCTCTGCAAGCGATTCAGATAATGGCAACTGACTGAATCAAAAGCTTCAGAGAACTAGTTCTGGATAGAAGTAGTTTGCAAGCTGCCTTGCCTGGCATCGACTGAAGTTTCCAGACTTAAAGGCAGTGCGAATAGAGGGAGCCCCAGAAGCCCAGCCAGAGACAAGACACTGTCAACGATCCACCTGAGATTAACAAGGACATTCTTGACAGTTTTTTGAGATATGAAACAGTTTTCATATGGAAACAACCCTATAAGACAAATGACTCCACCGAGTTCACACAGCACACTTACACAACACACCTTTCTCCAAAGTTCTGATTAGTTGAGTAATATTGCGAACCATTTACTCCCAATACACGTTTGACCCAAAATAAATATCCTCTCTAAAATATTATTTGAGAAAAGCAGCCCCGGCCTAATGCCAAAAAAGATGTAGTGATTTCTTTGGGATGATAAAGCACATCAGGCTTACAATTAACTCCATACAAACTTCCCTGGAATGAGGAGTTCAAAAACTGCTGCCTCATTCAAACACGGTGCGGGCTCCTTTTGTCCAAATGAGACAGAAGGGAAATCATAAAACACATCACAAGCTCCCCAAGAATTCATGGCTAAGTCATAGATTTGCAATATCAACAGTCTTCATTTTTACAAAGCCTTGGTAGCTGTATTTTGTTGAACAGAATCCTTTATTCGAGTCACCATTTTTTTCTGCAAACATACTGAGATGATAGGGTTAAGAGTGGTGCAAGAAGGCACAAGTTAGCTTAGGAATTATTCTAGTCTTCTGGGAACAGAACCATCCACCTGGCAAACTAATACAATTTCTTACCTGGGAAAGTGAAGGGAACATGGGGTGGGGTTTGGGGTGGGGGACAGATAAAAGATTTTATTTATTGCAATATAATCAGAAATATAAGGGATACTTAATATACATGACTTCATTGAGCTATGTCAATAATTGTATCTTTGTTATAAATCCTTAGTCATGTCAATTAAGTGAGAGTGATTATAGCTGCAATTGCCCAGGCAGTTACTTTATCCCTTTGCTGACATCTCTCCCCTTATTGGACTATTTTGTCCAGGCTGTTCTGTGTCTATCCTTTTGTTGTTAGCAAGTAGCATTTTCTGATTGGTTCTTTTCTGTTTTTCCAGGACTCTTTTAGCAAAGCCTCCAATTTCCCTGCCATCTTCTGAGGGAATGGGCTTTAGACTTTAAGACAATCTGGCCCAGACTGGGACCTTCAGATAGGCAAGGCTGTAATCCCTCCTGACTAGAAACCATGGAACATGTAGTCAAACACATCTAGAGGATACCTGATTTGTGGAAGGCTATTTTATCCATTTCTAACTGAGAAAAGCCGGAAGCCAGGTACCGGTTCTATTGCTCATAAAACTGTTAGGGGAAACGTCTTATTTAAAGAAATGCTTGTGAAAGATGTCCTCACCCTCCCTGAGGCAGGCTGCATCTGGAGGCAGACAAGGAAATGGACTTGTCTCTTGTGCCAGCCTGGCAAGACGGCATGTTATGCCCAGAGGTGGGAGTCAGGCTTGTGGCTCACTCTGCTTTACTTACCTGCATGGAATAACACTGGCGTTTTTCTCAGACTCACATAGAGCTATTTTACTGCCACTGGTCCAGATCTTCCGAGGGGAGATACTAGATTGTCTTTCTTGAGACAGCAGTTTAAAATCAGAAATGAGAAAGCTCCTGCCAGCAGCCACACCAGCAAGAGTTCCTCGGTTTGTTTTGTTTAAGCCTTGTAACAAGGTAGAGTAAGGAACAGACTTAATGTAAACTGAACCAATCAATGCCTACTCCCAAGAAAGATGAGAACTCTGAGAGACATCGGGCAGAAACAAACAAAGGAAGAGATGAATACTGTATTTTCAGATCAGTCTTCTGAACCTGTATGCACAATCAGTCCACACAGAACCAAACCATCTTGTGGGAAAACAGAAAACCTGGGCTGGGTTAAAACTTTTATGTAACTAAGGAGGATAATGGACAGTTATCTAAAGAAGTGGAATAATAATGCAGTCCACTTCTTAAGAGTAGAGTTCTGAACAAATGGCTGTGTGACCCATAGGAAGTAAGGCTGGATTTGGAGCTGGGGGCAACTCTCCCATGAAGCGTATGGGTGGCCTGCAACAATTGAGCACTCTGATCCCAGCACTTCTTATAGGGGGATTAACAGGCTGCACCGGGATACCGTCTTGTATGTTGCCTGAGCTGCTGGATGCAATATACCAATGTAATAACTGGCTAATATATAGGGGAAGATAAAGTGCTCTGCTACTTCTGCCTGTTTCTCTCTGGACCTGATGGATGAAAGCCACCCAAATGCTCCAGCAAGGAACATCTACATGTCAATGACCTCCCCATCTTTCAATCTTCCAGCAAGCGAGAGAGGCCACTCTGGGTTTTGTTCTGTCTCTTCTTGCCTCCTGAGTGAAAGGTCTGCTTGGCAATCTCTATTCAGGCTCTTTATGCCACGGGAACATCTTTGTAGTGGATGACAGAAGCAGAAGGAGGGGGAGGGGAGAAAGAAAGAAATGAAAGCTGATTTACGAAGGAGACTGGCAAGGGAGGGATGACATCCTGCACTGACCCATTTTCCTTCCTTTAGTCAGATCTGAAGGAAAGACGTGCCCCACAGTGATTAATAAATGAAACGGGGACTTAAATATTGCAAGAGACCAGGGCATTCGGCCATCCAATTTGAAATGCCACTGCCTGAAAAATTACAGTCTGAGGCTAGGACTGAGAGGATGGCCCACCAGGAACCACATGCAAGATCAGACCCATTGCTGAGGTAATAATCAACAGCTGTGAAGCGACCAAGTCCAGAGCTACCCTTCTTTCTTCAAAGATCACCTCAAAAATCAAGAGCTGAAATGACCTTACGAGGCATTCAATATCCTCGGGACGTCAAATCATAATATAACTTGACACGCTAAAAAACAATTACCAAAAATGTTTCTGTGCACTAAAAATCTTCTAACAGTGGCTAACCTCTGTTCGGCTAAACAGCAAGTGGGAAAGCGGGGGGGGGGGGGGGGAGACAAGTTTTTCCCCCTTTAAAAAGCCCCATTTCCAAAGAGGGAAGTCAATGTTTCATGCAGCCCTGCTCTTGTCCTTTTTAGGCCAGGTCCAACACCTGATACTTTTCCATCTGCTTTTGCTTCATTCAAATTCTATCAGCTTCTTCCCTATTACAATAGTAGGAGCGAAACATAACAGGCAGACACAAAAAAACGGAGAACACAAAACACTTTGGTAGCCTTACAACTTTAAAAATTAGGCTATTTAGAAGAGACACACAGCACTACTGCTTGCCTAAAGAAAGGGGAGAAGGGGCGTTGTCTTACCTGAACGCCTTTTCTCAGCATGGAGATGGAGAATCCACCAATGGGTTAGCTTTGTCTTCCTGCCCATTAGACTAAGTCAGTCAAACTTGCCACGCCTGTCCTGGACCAGAACACACCCAGTCTCGACGAGGGTGAAAGCCACTGACGATAGTTCGACGTGTTGGCTCCCAGATCCCTAACACTGGATCTGACGGACCCTAAGGGGTGGGAGTGGATTCTCCATTTCCATGCTGAGAAAGGGCGTTCAGGTAAGACAACGCCTCTTCTCCAGCATAGGAGATGGAGAATCCACCAATGGGACATACCAAAGCCTCACTGTCCCTATGGGAGGGAAGCAGTCAGGGCCGGTGTCTCGTCCCTAGGTACCACTTGTTGGAGGACCCTCCGTCCAAAGGAGGCGTCCGCAGAGGCAAACTTATCCAGTTTATAATGCCTCACAAATGGGGAGGGCGAAGACCATGTCGCTGCCCTACAAACGTCCTCGATGGGATGGACGCTTGTGTGGCCCATGCTGTGGAGGTCGCAGTACTGCGAGTTGAATGCGCTGTGACATGACCTGGAACTGACAGGGAATGCGACTGGTACGCCCCCGTAATGCAAGCCCTGATCCACCTGCCTATGGTTGAGGCGGACACCTTCTATCCCATAGAGAAATGGTGAAAGGAAACAAAGAGGGCTTCAGACTTGCGGAAGGGCGCCGTTTGCTTGATATAGTAGCAGAGGGCCATGCGGACGTCTAGTGTATGCCATTGCCGTTCCAAGTCATGAGACAGATTAGGGCAAAAATCCAGCAATACGATTTCCTGAGCCCTATGAAAGAAGGTGTTGACCTTGGGAATGAAGGTAGGGTCCAAGCGAAGGACCACCCGGTTCTGGTGAAAGGTACATAGGTCATCTCTGACAGACAGTGCCACAAACTCAGAGATTCGCCTGGCTGATGTGATAGCTACCAGGAAGGCGACCTTGAGAGACAAGGACCGCAGAGTGCAAGTTATGATAGGCTCAAACAGCGGCTTGGTGAGGGCCTGTAGGACCCGCGGCAACTCCCAAGAGGGATACCTATGAACCACGGACGGCTTTGTGTTGGTGGCGCCCTTGAGAAAGGAGCGTATCATGGGATGTTGGGCCAAAGGCACTGAGTTGGCACAGGTAAGTAGAGTGGATAGAGCTGCAACCTGCCTGCGGATGGTATTAGGCGCCAAGCCCTTATCGAGGCCCTCAAGTAAGTAGTCCAAGATCCTAGGAATAGTCAAATCCGACATATCCAGTTGCTGCCTTTCACACCAATGGCAGAAATTCCTCCATGTGGAGTCATAGATGCGATTCGTTGCTGGCCGTCAGGAGGCCTGAATCATGGAAATTACGCCTGACGGATAGGAGTCCCGAGTCAGGATCCGGCGTTCAAGTGCCAGGTGGTTAACTGCAGCCACTGGGGTTCTGGATGTTGTAGAACTCTCTGGCTGAGTGATATGCGGCCCGGGGGAATCCTCCATGGTGGAGACCTAGAGAGATTCACGAGGTTGGCGAACCACGGTCTCCATGGCTAATACGGGGCCACGAGTAACACCTCCGCCCGCTCCTGCAGCATTTTGCGGATAGCAGCCGGGATCAGAGGGAGAGGGGGAAACACATAAAGCAGGTCCCCTGGCCATGGACCGCTCTCTCCGCCCCTGGGGACGGGAATCAGGAGAAGAATCTCGGGAGCTGGGAGTTCACCGGAGAAGCGAACAAGTCTAGGACCGGTTGGCCGAACCTCTCCAATATCTCTCTGAAGAGGTCTGGGTGCAGGCGCCATTCGGAATGATCCGCTGTCGACCTGCTCAAGAAGTCCGCCTTTTGGTTTGCCTCCCCCGAGATGTGGTTGGCCCTGATGGAGGAAAGGTTGGCCTCTGCCCAGGAGCCCAACAGCTGGACCTCGGCCATCAGGGTCCTGGAACGGGTACCCCCTTGCCGGTTCACATGGGCCTTTGCTGCCACGTTGTCTGTAAGGACCAGCACATGTCGCCTCGCAACTCTGTTGCGGAAGTGACGAAGAGCCAAGTGTATGGCTCTGAGCTCCAACCAATTGATATTGTGTCTCAGATCTGATCGGGACCATCGGCCCTGAGCCAACTGAGACTGAAGGTTTGCTCCCCAGCCGAACAGACTGGCGTCTGTCATAAGTGTGAGCCGAACGGGTTCCTTGAAGAATGACCCTCTGGCTACCGCTGGTGAGGACCACCACCAGAGGGACCGGAGGGTCTGAGGAGGGACCCTTACCCTTTGGTTGGAGGAGCTGGTGCCCAATCTTTGAAATGGGAGCAAGAACCACTGGAGGTTCCTTGAATGCAGTCTGGCCTAAGGCACTATTGCGATGCACGAAATCATCTTTCCCAACAGTTGGGAAAGCAGGGCCAGTGTCACTACGCGCTCCCTGCGTACCTTGAGGACCAGGGATCGGATATTGTCCTGACGTTCCTGAGGTAGACCTGGCAACGGTCTGTGTCTATGACGGCACCCAGGTGTAGGAGTCGGGTCGAGGGAATTGTCTGACTCTTTTGAAAGTTCACCGAGAACCTGTGGTCCTGGAGGACCCTGATCGACAACGTCAGGTCCAACTGGGCGGCCAGAAGGGAGGGCAACTGAATGAGAATGTCGTCCAGATAGCATTGAATGCATACCGGTACCAGTCGCAAGTGTGCGGCGAGTACTGCCAGGATTTTGGTAAACACCCTTGGAGCTGACGAAAGGCCGAACGGCAGGGCTCTGTACTGGTAATGATGGCCCATATAACAGAACCTGAGAAACGGCCGGTGGTCGGGGAGAATGGGGATAGGTAGGCTTCCGTGAGGTCTATTATTTATTTATTTATTTATTTATTTAATTATGTTTTTACCCCGCCCTTCTCTTTGCGGACTCAGGGCGGCTAACAGCCTAATAAAAACAAATACAAAAATACAAAAATACTACCATTAAAAACATAATTAAAAGGAAATATTAATTTGGCCTTTGTTATTTTAAAAATTATTTTAAAACCCAACTAAAAATTACCCCTTAGGCCAGTCCTGCTAGCTTGAATAGCCATGTCTTGAGGGCGCGGCGGAAGAGAGATCAGGGATCACCCTGATCTCTGGGGGTAGTTCGTTCCATAGGGTGGGAGCTCCCACCGAGAAGGCCCTCCCCCTGGGGGTCACCAGCCGGCACTGTCTGGCTGACGGCACCCTGAGGAGACCCACTCTGTGGGAGCGTACCGGCCGATGGGAGGTAATCTGAGGCAGAAGGCGGTCTCGGAGATATCCAGGTCCGATGCCATGGAGCGCTTTGAAGGTGATAATCAACACCTTGAAGCGCACCCGGAAAGCCACCGGCAGCCAGTGCAGCTCGCGCAGTAACGGCGTTACATGGGAGCGACGAGTCCCTCCCAACACCGCCCGCGCGGCTGCATTCTGGACTAACTGGAGCCTCCGAGTGGTCCTCAAGGGGAGCCCCATGTAGAGAGCATTGCAGAAGTCCAGGCAGGAGGTGACAAGGGCATGGGTGACTGTGCGCAAGGCGTCCCGGTCCAGAAAAGGCCGCAACTGGTAGATCAGGCGTACCTGATAAAACGCCCCCCTGGCTACGGCCGCCAACTGGTCTTCCAGTGTCAGCCGTGGGTCCAGGAGGACACCCAGATTGCGTACCCTCTCCGAGGGAGCCAAAGTTTCGCCCCCTATAGTCAGTGACGGAGTCAGCTGACTATGCCGAGGCGCCGGCAGCCACAGCCACTCGGTCTTGGAAGGGTTGAGCCTGAGTCTGTTCCTCCCCATCCAGACCCTATGGACGTCAGGAAGTCTCCCTTCCTTATGCTGCCCAAGATGGACTGGAGCGTTTGCATCTTGAATTTCCTGTATGCAATATGGGAGTTCAGACCTTTGAGATCGAGAATCGCCCTCCATCCTCCCAAGGCCTTGGGAACCACAAAGAATGGGAACCACAAAGGGGAATAAAATCCCCTCCCCTGTTGACCAGCCGGCAACGGTTCTATGGCTCTTATCTCCAGGAGATGTCGAATGGCCTCTTACATGAGGCCCTTTTTGACTGGGTTCGATTGCGGGCAAGAAATGAAGCGCCCCGGTGGGTTGGACACGAATTCTAGGGACAGACCATATCAGATGGTTTGGAGGACCCAGGAGTCTGTGGTGGTGACTTTCCACTGGTGGGCGAAAAGGGTAAGTCGGCCACCTATGGGAGGCGCTTCCCAAGAGTCACTTGGACCTTCTAAAAGGGCGACCCCCCCCGAAAGGGCCGCTTGCCCTGGTACTGCTGCCTGGCTCTAAAGCATGATCTGTCGAACGGGCGGTCCTGTCTGCCCGTGAAGAAGCGGGGGGGCTGTGTGGAACCCGAGCCTGTCCCTGATCGAAAGGACTGCCTGTGGGCGTATGGATTAGAACGCCTGTCAGCCCGCCTGCTGAGGTGGGTCATCACCTTCCGCTTATCCTTATTCTCAGTCAGATAAGGTGCTAGGGCCTCCCCAAACAGCTCACCACCCTGATAAGGGGCCGCAGCCAAACACCACTTGGATTTGGCGTCAGCCTGCCAATGCTTGAGCCACAGTAGTCGTCGTGCTGTGACATTGGAGGCTATGGTCCTGGAAGAAAATCTGGCTGCATGCAGTGATGCATCAGAGACATACTCTGATGCTGCAATTAATTTGCTCAGTTCTTGGTGTATGCGCACCTCCTCTGGAGGAATCCTGGCCTGGAGTTGACGGAGCCAGAGGAGAGAGGTCCTGGCAAAGAAAGATGCGCAAGTACCGCCCACGCCGCTGCCTGGTGAGTTCTGCGGAAGGTCAACTCCCATCTCCTGTCCATAGCCTTCAACGCCTTGGCCATATCCCCCGACACCGCAGACGAGGACAAGAGAGGGGTCAAGGGTTCATCCATCGTTGGCACCTCAAAAGCATCAGCCAAGTCTGGTGCTGCGCTGAACAGTTTCCTGTCTGTTCCTCCCAGAGAAGGGAAGGTGCCAGGTGAAGCCCATTGCTTCCGAACGGCGTTCAAGAATAGAGGGGGACAGGGGACATGGTGCTGAGTCACGACGGGCTCAGAAAACATTGGATTTGGATCTGAACTGGTTGAAGGGCCTGGCTGAGGAATCCGATCAGGACCTATGTTAGCGGTAATGCTGGCCTTGCGAAGCAGTGGCAAGAAAAGGGCCGAGTTAAAGAGACCTCCAAATGGTGGGAGGTCTGGGGGGGTCTTCCTCCTCCGACCATGGTATGTCTGGTTGGTCGTACTCCACAGGAGATGAGGCCCTGCTATGAGAGGGTCGGGATGGCGAGAGAGAACCATGGTACTCGGGTGCCCCCGACTGGAGAAGATATGATGGAGGCATGGATGCAACCGACTCGGGTCTGGACATATGGTAAAACCTGGCGGCAAAAGCCTGGTCGACTGCCTGAGAGATCAAGGTCTGAAGGTGTTTAGTGGAAAGGGCTCCTTGCGGCTCAGCTATTCTGAGCCCGGCAGCTGTGGGAGTAAAAGTGGCCTTTGGGCCCGACTGTGGGGCCCGCGGCACCAATGATGGCTGTTGGATGTTTGGATCATGATCCTCCCCAGAAGAAGGGAGGTGTGTGGAAAACCCCTCCGGGGACCAGACCCCTTGAGCAGAGGTGGAGGGCCCCAGTGGGAGGTCAAAGACCGAGGCCTCTGTCTGTTCTGTCTCTGCCATGCCCTACCTCTGCGCTTTGGAAAATTCCTTCTCCAGAGCCCAGTGCCTCCTGCTAGCCTGTTTTTCCACCAGTTTGGAAGGTTTCCTTCCCAAAATGGTTTTTGCCTTGGCCTTGATCTTGCCGGCCGCCTCCTGTTTGGAGGACTTATGCCTCCCGGTAGTTGCCCGTTAGTGGTCTGGTCGTATCTACGGCTGCGGCAAAATCAATATGTGATGACAGCCAGCTTGCTCATAGAGCGCTTGGCGGTGACAACCAAAGGTCACTACCTTTGGTTGTGGCAGCAAGCTCGCGCAGCAGGTTGAGTCTACGGAGGCGGCAAAAGCACGGAGGCGGAAAAATCACGGCCGTGATGACAGCCAGCACATGCGTAGCCCGCTGAATGGTGGCCAGGTCAGTAAATTGAGGCACCAGTTGAGGCCTGTTTTAAGATGTGGGCCTAGTTGGAATTAATTGTTTGTAATAATAATAATAATAATCTTTATTGATTAGCCCTTGAGCCATATCAAAGTGCAAAGTTCCAATAACAAATCATTACCAAAGTCTAATAAAAGCGATTTAAAATAAAATTTGATAAAATACAGTTTAAAATGGAACTAGAATAATATATGACTTAAGATGAAATTGGAGTAAAATACAGTCTAAAATGAAGTTAAAATAGAGTACAATAATTTAAAATATAGGTAAAATATGATAAAATTATATCTTGGAGTCACCCTTGCAATTTACCCCAATCAATTGTTTGTAGATGCTTGTGTAAGATCAAATTACGTCTGCTGAGGCCGTTTAAAATGGTAACCGCGGTTGCCATAGCCCCCGCTAGGCCCAGCTGGAAGCTGAGGAGGGGAAGAGTAAAGTCTCAAGTGGATGCGACCGACAGCGACAGCACGCCACGCGGCCAAAATGGCGGCCGCGCCAATCGTGCCGTGAGAAGGCCCCAGTGAAGGAGGCCAGTCGAAGGCCTCCGCGATGATTGAGGGTTGGTGGAAGAGAATTCTGGGCTGTGAGGCGAGGCCACGGGATGAGGCTGATCGGTGGCCATGCTGTCAAAATGGTGGCAGCGCCAATTGCCTCGTGAAATGGCACCAGTGTAGGATATCACGCAATGGCCTCCACGATGACTAAGGGGTGGTGGAGGGGAATCCCAGCTGCGAGGCCTCAGGATGAGGCTGATCGGCGGTGTGCCGCGTGGCATCTAAAATGGCGGCCGTGGCAATTCGATCGTAAAAAACGTCAGCGGAGGCCTCTATAGTGACCCAAAAGAGTTGGGGAGTCCCTGGGCTATCGCACTGATCCCAGCGCTGATCAATCGCTCGATTGTGGAGAGCTGAAGCTCCGCGATTGAAACTGGAGCTCAGGGAAAAAATAAACAAATTCCAAGCCTCCAGCAGTCAATCTGAAACAGCGCTGGTCCCAGCGCTGTTGAGATGACTGTGGAGACCAATAAAGGGAGAATCCACTAATGGGATAAATCTATACAACCTGCTAATCTGAGAGCCAAAATTGTCACGTCCGTCTGGGCTGCAGACAAGTCAAGACTGGGTGTGTCCTGGTCCAGGACGGGTGTGGCAAGTTTGACTGTCTAATGGGCAGGAAGACAGAGCTAACCCATTGGTGGATTCTCCATCTCCTATGCTGGAGAATCTTGCAGACACCATAAAGCATCTAAGCTTAAGCAGAATTAGTTTAGTTGAATGTTATTCCCATGATGAGAAAGAAGCCATTTAAGGATTCTTCTAAAACATAGTTGCAAAATAGCAAAGATCATCTTTCAACATTTTTACTGAACCCAGGGATCTAGCTGCGCACATTCTCAGTTAATGGCTCAATAATGAAAGAAACCCCTTCCCTTTCTTTCTACCTAGCTTCCGTTTATCTATCCTGGCCTGATTAATTTCTGCTGCTTCTATGACATTTTCTTCATGCTACAAACCTCTGAAATCTTCACATTCAAATTATTCAATACTGGATAGGAAGGTGTTCTGCACGTACTTTCTAGGAAGGCCTATCTAGGTCCACCTATCTCTGTTTGGTCTTCTACCTTCAGCCCCCAGGGGCAGGGCATCATTATGTCCCACCTGGATTCCTTATCATCTTCCTTTTCAGAAATGTGTTATGTCAGTGGTTCTCAACCTGTGGGTCGGGACCCCATTTGGGGTCGATCGACCATTTCACGGGGGTCGCCAAGCAAGGCTGTCCGCCATTTTTTTTGTCCGCCATTTTTTTCCTTTTCCGGCGGGTGCCTTACCTCCCTTGGGCTGGGCCAGCTGGTGGTCGGCCTGCTCCGTCTCTGCCGCTTGCCAGCTACGCCTCGGCCGGCGCAGGGGGCGGAACCACGCATGCGCGGCGCTCCCGGGCAGAGAAAGGCCTCGACTTACGACTGGTTGGGTAGTCCTCGACTTACGACCGGTTTAGTCCTCGACTTACGACCGGTTGGGGTCGCGGCATTAAAAAGGTTGAGAACCACTGTGTTATGTTATTCTAACAATCACAGCTTGGACAAGGGGGAAGTATGTGTAGGCTTAACTAACAATGGGAGAGAAACCAGGGACAAGTAACTAGGCAAGTGTCACCATGCTGTGACTCATAGGCAAATTTTCACTGTGGTGTTACCCTAAATTCTGGATTGTGCTCCCCCAAAATACACAAATCACCAACAGTTCCATCTTTTTTTAATCTTTCTCCCTACCTAGGTTTTCACTGTATGTATGTTGAATGAACATTTTTTCCTATTTATTTCATATTTTTTAAACTACATTAAAATACTTTTGTATGATCAGCAGAATAAAAGTATATTTTTTTAAAAATATAGAAGAGGAAGGAATCCAGAAAAGGCAGAACTAGAAACAAAATTGAAACATAGTTAGGTATGACAATCTTACATGAAAAATCATTTGGATGAACACCTGTTTCATCTTTAGGCTGAAAAGTAATTACCAAAACACTATTAAAAAGTAGCATATTGATACGTGTCTGTCAGCAAGAACAGAATCCTCCTTCTGAGTTTGAGAAACAGATCTTCTTAACCAAAGTTAATGATTGCTCAGGCCTTGGAAGGAAAATATTGTTTTATTTTGCATATACCAAGAGGGAAGTTTGCCTATAGTTCTATCAAAGAGTAATTAGTTTACCAAGCCCCAGTGGAGTCTGTAGGTTAGACTTATTGTATTTCACGGTTTCCTTATTATGAATAAAAGTCATTCTCTTGGTTTAATAAAAAATCTGGAGGGTACCAGTTTAGAACCTCAGCTGTGGAATAAAAAAAAAATTGTATACAGTTCCATATTCTAAAAAGGAGTTGTGAAAGATAAATAGCACTCATTTCTATCAGAAAGGAGCAGATTTGCAGAATACTCTATGGTTTCTTTTAACAAAATCTGACGTGCCAGCAGCATTCACAGGCTTCAAACAACAAAATAATCAGACCTGCAAAGATTCAAGTGAAATAGCTTTAAGCTTAACACTGCAGGAGGAGAAATGCATGTGATGAATTTAAAAACATCAGCAATTCTTCCCCTTCAAGAATACATATAAGGTGGAGATCAAGGCCACAGCAGTTTAAATCTGGCTTCGAGTGAAATGGCTCAGTTAGCATTAGCAATCCAACTGCAAAACAAGAACAATAATGATTTTATAAGCTGAGAATCCTGGAATGCTGTATATATATATATACATACATACGTACATACATATATGCATACATGCATACAAACATACACACACACACACATATATGATTAACAAAATGCAAAATGTTCTGAAGCAGTGCTGTGACTGAGAAACAATCTTGCTGAACTATTCAATCTGAAGCCATGTTTCAATTCTGACTGTGTAGAGGCAAATCTGCAGCTCTGAATAAATTGCTACCACTGCTATCCCTCATGATCAAGATGTTTAACTGAAGATGAGGGCTACTGATTCGTTGGGAGGGGGGAGGGATGCTATGAAAACAGGCCCTAAGCCAGAGAGCTTCTAGTCTTCCAGCAGGACTGCGTAGGTGCTGAATTCTGCAGCTCATCACCTTAGCAACAGCTCTAAACATATGTGCAGTGACATCAGCTGATTTTTGAAAGCTGTAAATAGGGACAATAGCATGGAGGAAGAGTCTGGACGCAAGCCAAGCCCTAAAAAGCTACTCTATTAAGATACTGTCACTAATGGAATATATGCAAACTTGTTTATGCACCCGTCTTCCCTCAAATCTTTGGAATGGGAGGTCTATAATTATAAAATAAAGCAGTTGGTCTGGTGTTCTAGTACAAACTGCAAAGCACATAGAAGCTGAAAGTGGGCCTGCAAATAAGGGAAGGGCCAACCGTTTTTAGCTAGAGTCAACCAAGCGTAAGAAAGGTAGGAAAACAGTAATTTTTATGTGATTTCATTGTCATGAGATGCACCCGCTATTTAAAGGGCTCCCTCCAGGTGTTGAGTCTTCCTGGCAGAGGAAGGACTCGGACTCTTCACTGAGCTGCCTGGAAGCTCAATTTTAGGCAGGAAGGTGCACGACTCTTCTATTTCTAGGATCACAGGTTTGTCTGTCTGCTCTTGACATCAATGGCTTCCTTCTGAAGACGCCTGTATCTAAACTCCTGCCAATCTCGGCTTAAGGGGCGAGACTGGGGGGCAAAACTCACCCAGAGCCAGGAGGTAGATGGGGGCAAAAGGAAAGCCAAGTTGACCAACAGGCAGCTGGAAAATCTCTGTTCCTGGATGAGCTTCGCCTCACAGCTAGCAGCCAACCAAAAAGAATACTTTTCTTCCTGTTCCATGACTTATTCTGATTTTTTTTTCTTTAAAATGTGGCTTGGCCAGACAAACAAGCCTCTGCTTTGCTTCTGGCTTCCCTGCATTAATTGTGCTAAAGGAATACAGGAATATCCAACTGCTGAAAATGGAACTGCAAATTTGTTTTGGTTTCTACTAAAGCCTCACTCTCGGAAAACCCTGAGTTACCAGCGTGCATGGCTCCAAGGGTAAAAAAATATCCCTATTCTATTTGGTACCATTTATTGAAACCCAACCAATAAACTCCAAATAACCGCTGGGAGTTTGGTAGGAGAGGACTGAGAGGCAGAGATAAATTCAGGCTTGAAATAAAAAAAAAATGTTTTTAAAACACACATTTTAAAATGTTTAAAAACGCACAGACACACACCTAAAAAAGATTGGCTATACTAATCATTATGCCATCCATATTTAAAGTGAAATGCCTTTTAAGAAAGACATATACTTGCATTGTATTTTTATGTAATCCTTCTGCAAAATCATTCACAATTATATGCTAAAACTGAAGTAGAGCAAAAATATTAGGCAAAGTAATTGCATACGCAAGTATTAAGTTGTTTAGGGCCTATTTAGAGGCATGCATCCCTTTTTCTTTTTCCTCCTTCCTTTATGACACGAAACTCTACAAATAGCTCCTGGGAAGATAGGCAAACACAGCTGATCAAAAAAATACTTGAAAAAAGAGAAGGAGTAAAATTTTGATCCTTCCAAAATCTTATCTAGCTTTAGCTCCCAACTGTTAAAATGAGTCTTCAGGAAGTTATCTGCTTAGAATGAAGGATATCACTTAATCAAATGTGGAGAGAACGTATTCTACCCTGCCTTTGTCTTGGAAATTCTGCAGCTACCATCCCCTTAACTCCATTGCTTCCATGCCTTTCCCCATAGGAAAAGGAAGCGGGTCATGTAACAGCAAACCTCAGCCATGCAGCTGCCTGCTGGCAGCATTTTACCAACACATTCTTAAACAGATGGAGGTTCAGCGGAAGGAAAACTTCAGGGCTCAAAAACACTGACCTATCTAAGAAACACATTGCAGACAAGAGTGGGAAAGTGTCAGATAAATATTAGACTGTTATCCCCCCCAATTAAATCAAAAGTCTAAGTCTATTTGCATTGAGTGATGGACAAGAGCGAAAAGAAACTCCACGTCCCCTTTATACCGCTCTCCTTCTGTATCAAATCAGGGTACAGCGTGACAGCTGGGCAGGAGACTGGGAACAATGAAGATAAAGTTAGCTTTCAGCGATGTGACCCCATCCAGGCTCCGGGCCAGAAGACTATAAATAATTGAAAGGAGCAGCCACCCCAGCCAGCGCACTAATGTGCAGAGGAGCTCTGGAAGCAAGCGGAGTACAACCCCATTACACCATTACTCCCCTCTACTTTGTGCCCTCCTTATCTGCAATGTAATTTTACTGCTTTTAAATAATAAATTGTACTGGGACTTGAAATACTCTTATGCCCACTCAGTCTCTATCAGGCTGTATGCAACTACACAAATGAATTTTACATATGGTAAAATTAAGCTAAAAAAAGTCATTGCAGTAGTCACATAGACTTTTTTAAAAATATCAATAAATTTTTTATCAATGTGGTCTTTCCAAACAATAGTTTCTGCCTCAGCCTCAGCTCTCATCAGCTTATTACATGTTTGATTTAACAATGTGGTTACAACTTCAATGGTAAGAAACCCTGGAACTGTTTAAAGGGTAAGATGACAGTCTTGGAATATAATAGGTGCTGCTGTCCTCTTAACCTTTCATTTACTTAAGGAGAAATGTTGTAAAGATATTGGTATGACCAAACATCTTATGCAATTTTCCTGAACCTTCAACCAATCTATTCTTCTGCAACAACAGTAAAAGCTAACAATTAAAATAATGAAACTATGCAAATCCAAGGATATTACCAAGCTTTCTGAGAAAATAGGAAACAGTCTGCTGGACAAAACACTGAAGAAAGCATTTTGGTAACTCTAAAACAATTCAAATAATTTCCCAGGTGAAAAGATAAGGAAAGAGGACCAGTGGCCCAAGTAGGCAGTTCCTCTGAAAAGACAGGACACATCTAAACACTAACTAGCAGCAGCCACATGCAATGAAAATCTACCCAAGACTAATTTCATACTGGCAACCTCAAGAAACAGCACAACAGAAGGTGGGCTTCTTCTGGATCTTGTGTCTGGCAGCAGCATTTCTCTTTTAACCATTTTAAATTACATTAATCGAAAAGAATAATCCCATCTTGTTGACACATTCATCTCTGACAGTGGGGGATGGGGGACTCAAGGAGAAATTATTTGTATGTTTGCGAAAGATTTTCAGGCTACTGACCCTCTGGCTGCCAGGTATCTGTGTATCAGCCAAGATATCATTTCATGTCTCAAACAAAATCTGACTTCATATGAGTGTCAGATGTTATTTTCAACTCGCCAAGAGATATATTTCACTTTTTGTATCAAAATTTTAAGTATATACAGGAGGGTGAATTAATTTTTTCCGCTAGTTTAAAATCATCACCAAAAGAGAAACAGTCTGTCAAGTAAGTCCTAGCAATGAAGGATTAAGTCTCTATTCCTCTATGGTTGTCCGTATCGTATTTAAGCATTCTAGAACAGTATCACTACTGTGAAGGAAGCCATATTATACTTATTTTAAATAGTCAGCTATAAAACACTTTCAATACAACTTTACAAGTAGAGAGCCATATTATTCCTCTGTTACAAATTGCCTGATTTGAGTTCAGATTCTCTGAAATCTTCAGGTCTCCATGTGCTCATTCTTTTAGCATTATCCCCAACACACATTGGAAGCACCTTTAAAATAAATATATATAAAATAAATAAATAAGCAAGTAGAGGTCTGTAACAGGGCTGTGGCAGAATTAAAAACAGGGTCCACCCGCTGAAATCACTATGATTTTAATCATGAAATACAGTAACTTGTGGCTTTGTGCCTGTAGCTTTAAAAACATTTTTCAAAAGTCCCCTCACTAAATGGGAAGCCTGCATTGCTAATGGTGTTCAAATTCTTCCATCTCCCTCCTTCATCAGAAGTGAACATTTCTGCAAACAAAGCCAGGTAAAGAGGACAACCTGATCAATCTAATAGTTTGCAACTGCATTTCCGGAAAGAGGAGGAAGGCGGATCAGTGAAAATAACAGCACATAAAGGTGAAAACAACTTACTTTTCTTCCTCTTCTGCAGCCAGAGGAGGGATAGAGGAAGCCCTGCAGGCAGGCCGTGCATCTTTCAGCCAAAGGAGGCTGCTTCGCTCCCTGCCCATTGCAAAGAGTGTCACAGAAGGGGGAGGCTCAAAGAAAGTAGGAAAAAAGGCCTTTTGCTGGCAGCCCCGAAGGAGAGAAAGTGCCACGCTGGTGCCCATGGAAGGGTGCTGCTGCTCTTGCCAGGCAACACTGACCCTCTCGTAGAGGGAGAAGGAGCGCATGTGCACTTGGCAGGCTGAGAACAGGCTGCTCTCCTGTCCCCATCAAGACGCTCCCACAGTTGGGGCCTAGGCTGCATCTCCTGGTTAGCCAAAAGCCACAGGAAAGGGGGGGGACAGTGAGAACAGAAACCTCAAGGGGAAGGGAGACCATGTAGACTAGGTGGCAGGATCTGAAAGCTCAGCCTACGTATGGCAGGGTGGCTGTGGTGGGAAAGGAGGGGGGGAGAAGTACCTCTGCATTCCCACACTGCCTCCTCAGAGTCCCCAGGATCTCGTCCGTCCGGGGAGTCAGTGGCCTGGCTGCTCCTAGAGACTTGGGTAGCAACGTACACAAAGGCCTCAGTGAGAAGCCCTCAGGCAGCACATTAGGATGCTTTGAAACAAGGTGTAAATATTCAGGAGGGTCTCTTGAAAAGAGAAATGCCAAGGCTGTATTCCATCTAGTCCATCAATCCAGCAGGTTTTCTTGAGGAGGCTAACTTCTGTGAAGTATAGGCAGTATTTTAACCTTTTGTTTTCAGGCAATGCATCTTTAGAAAAATAAGGATGGCAAAAGCAGATTACAAATAAATGACCCACACATTGCCAGGTTGTTTGCAGGGGCAGTCAGTTGGAGGGACCTGGACATAAAGGAAATAACCATCCCATAAAAAACCAGGTTTAGTCAGTGGCACAGCTGGATACAGAACTTAACTACCAGTTCTCATTTATCAAGTTCAGTTGTATTTCCTGGCCTCGTTTCTTTCGCTCCAAAGCAACACTTTCCCCGCACTCCCTTTCACAAATCTGAAGTTAAGCATTCGTGCAAGTGTTCCTCCATCACAATCACAGAGTCATTTATTCCCGCTGCCTATTAATAGCGTTTGTGATAGATTTCCAACTCTGGATACAATTCCCCCAGAAGTATCAGCTGTGAACTGGAAGCTTTTGTAAAGGATAATCAGTAGAGTTGGCTAGAGAGCTTTCTAAGATTAGGAACTGCCAGACAGAAGAAATGAACTGCAAGGATAATACTCTTGCTCTTCCAAACTAAGGGGTTTCCCCCCCATTGTCACAACTCTCAGGCTCTTTCCAATGAGAAGGGAAACAGGGCATCCCAGCATGGCTGAAAAGGTCAGTGCGACCCTATGCAGGCAACTCTTCCTCCTGAAAAAGCTCCCCACTTTAAAATCATCCCCCTCTGCCCTGAATGGGTGACACAATGCAAAACTCAGCAGCACCAACCCTGAACAACTGGATACCACCGAGATCTGTTCAGCCAAGGATTTAAAAGAAGAGCCGAGGCGTTCAGTTATTAGGCAGCATTGATATTTAGAATGGAAAACAGGCTCTAGTTGCCTCCCTGAGAGATGCCGCAAACTTGGCATGCTTTGTAGACCTGAGAGACAGTACGGTGGTTCTGTTTATTTACAAGGTGGTGTTTCTGGGCAATATCAGCAACTAAGATGGGATGGCAGAAGTGGATTTTGCTTTCGGTATATTAAAAGGGGCTCACGCTGCTAATACGGATACCAACTCTGGCATCTAAGAGCACACGATACAAATACCAACACAAATAGGGTGTGAGACGAATGAGCAGCTACATCAGGCACCTCTGGCAAGGGTGGTCTGCAGCCTGTCTTTTGGGGGATGCATCTGAAGTGAATGCTTCGTTTCCTAGAGGTCAAATTTGCCATGCATCACCGCGGCAGAGTAGACAGGAGTCTCCTCCTTGCCAGGGCCTGGCTCTTAAACAAGAGGCATTATCTTAAGAAGAAAAACTAAATATATAACCCATTTAAGTGTAAGTCCAACCTTGACTCCTCTGTTCCTTTCTTCCACCTCTCTTATCTTACCTTGTCTTAAAATGTCATGCCTTTAGGAGTTTGGACAATGAGCTAAGCTGCACAGAGTAAGACTGCATACGTTTGGCTGGTTTCACACTTAATATTGCTGCCTGCCAGCCAGCGCCCCCCTCCCCCAAATATTTCTTAGGTACCCTGATCTAACCAAAAAATGTTATGTTTTTGTCCAAAGCAGCAGTATCCCCTTAAACAAGCTGGCTACCTTCCTTGGATTACCTGCCCCCAGCAACCAATCAAGTAATATATTGTTGCCAAATTCCAGAGGCTGGGGGCACTGGCTACCAGCCTGTAGTTCTCTTGCCAGCAAGAGGAGCTGGCAGCCACGGTGTCTCCTGCAAAAAGTAAACATTTTCACATACAGGCAGGCTATAGCAGGTGAAGAATTCCAATCCCTCCCAAATAAATAAAGAAGCAAGGAAATAAATAAGGAAAAGGTCAGTGAATAGTTGACAACATACAGGTCTTTCTAGTGTTCCCTGTCCCTCAACACATTTGCAGGAAAGAAATGAGAATGAGCAAAGCAGATCTGACTACATAAAAATAAAGCAAGGTAGATTTTAGGCCTTTATTTTGTTGTAGATCAAACATAGCTTCCTAAGTATAAGCAAACCTATATTTGTTGTTCTAGCACATAATCCTGGCTTACTCTAGGAAAAAACAACGAGCTTCTCCAAGCTATAGGTACAAAGGAAATACATGATTAATACAGTCTTGGCTAGAGAAGCCTGTGTTATGCATGCATTATTCATGTTCCCCACAGATTGTCAACCAGTGGTCACTTTCTCCTGTATTCAGAACAGCAGATTGCTACCAAATAGCCCCAGCCCTCCCCCCCACCACTTCCCCTGGATCAGTAAATACTTTGAAACTGCAGTCCCGAAGACACAAGGCTTCAGTGTAATCTATTGAAAAATGTTTAAACCATATTATCTAGCTGCTCTTCAGCCAACATCAGAAAATTCAGCCAGCAACAGAAAAATCAAGATGCAAAGTTAACTCAGCCAGCTGGTACCAACTTCTCTTCTCTCCAAGAAACAAGGCAGTCCAAATTCCTCTGAATTTTCAGCACCACTGGGAAATATCCCAGATTGGATAGATGAACATATACTGCAAAAAAACCAACCCTCTTTTCTTAGCTTCTTGGGAGAAGAGGCATTGGGCTGGATAGATGACAGGACTGCCCAGAGAGGGATGCTGATATGAGGAGAGGATGGGAAGAATAACAGATAATAGAATACAATAACAGAGTTGGAAAGAACCTTGGAGGTCTTCTGGTCCCAGCCCCCTACTCAAGCAGGAAACCCTATACCATTTCAGACAAATGGTTATCCAATCTCTTCTTAGAAACCTCCAGTGTTGGAGCACCCACAGCACAAAAGTCAAGGAAAGGACACCCCAAAGCAATCTGGCTGCATCAGTTCTAAACCAAGGGAAAAAACATCGCTATGCTGTTAACTGCCACATGTATTTGAAAGCCTAGCACCAAGAAAACATAGCTGAACCTAAACTAAACTTATCAGTTTTAGAGTGAGTCTCTAAAACTGATAAATACATTTATGTACAGGAAACATGAAACGTTGAGTTTGCTCCCACAAACTTGCACAGAGTAGAGAACGCCATGTTTCTTTAACGTTTGAGATGATGTCCTTTTACAGTGAAACTACTCCCGATATAGCACAGAAAAGCTAAATCTCCCTCAATTGCTTCCTCAAAATAGTGATGCTAAATTCTTAGCCCTCTACGAACAAATCTCAGCAGAATGGCATAGCCACAAAATCCAGAGAAAAAGAGAGATCTGTGAAGAGGGGAATCAAAGAAAAAATATTTTTACATTTGGCGTGGCACTTTGCTGAACAGTGAGCATCATCCCAGGTGTTAATTTCCATTTACCATAATACAGAAAACAGCATCGTTCAAGAAGCAACGGATATATAAACCAAAAAGATCTTCCTTCTCAAGAGCACACCACCACCAAGCAAAACATTTTTAATTTTTTTTTTTAAAAAAGCAACATAGTCGCAATTCCAATATGAAACAGACACAAGACTTTTTAGTGTAGGACTCTATTAGCACTCAGGCCTATCTTGGTCATCATTTGTATTGTCTTGACAGCATTTGAAAGACGGATACATAAGGTAAACTGGCGGTGTAATCTTACAAACAGACTAAACTTTATTACAGTCTCAAGAAAGTTCCATAATGCTGTCCTTGTTTTCGATATGTGAACTGAAAAAAGTGTTGTAAATTGAGACAGACTTTGTTCTTTTTTTTTTACCATTTACAATTCACCCAACACGCTCTCTGCCTCCCATTTCACTTCAATTAGGGCAGTCAAACATTTCTAGAGCAAGACTCCATGAGACAGCTAGGCAGGAATAGTTTTTAGCAAACATCAATAGCCTCCATACTGGAATTTCTGCTTCCACATTTATAACTACAGTATAGATTTTTTAAAAATTACTTTTAGAGATACTATCCTCTTCCATTTGTCTCAGATAACATGGACCTGAGAAGCCTCAAGAAGAGATAGACAGTCAGTACATGTCTACTTTACTTGCTCAATGTAATGGCTGGGTCAGTAATAATTGCTTCAGTAGACTATCCAAGAGCCTGAACATATTTGGTATAAAATTAACCAATGCCTATTCTCAAAATATCCTCCAAATCCAGTTATGAGAGCAGCTATGTGGCCCATGAAAAGATTAGTGAAATGTACATATTACCAGGAGGCCCCAATCTCAGGCACAGCACCCAGCTGAGGGGGTGCAGGTAACCTTTAGAAAATGAGGTGGGGCTGGGGATGGAGCTGAGCCTTGTGCCCCTGGCAAGGCTGCCCCTCCCAGAAAGTTTTGGCCGCTCTGGGGGAAGCTGCAGGAAGGAGGGGGGGGGGGGCTCCCGGCAGTGGCTTCGGCCTCCAGGATCCACCAAGTGAGTGTCAGGCTCTTTCTAGGCTGCAGCACGTTTCTCCTCCAACGGCCCTCCCCCCTCTTTTTCCGTTCCCCTCCCAGCAGCACTGCGGCAACCACGCAGATGGCAGCGGTGTGACCTCGCTGTTCCTGCCTCCTTGTTTTGATCCTGCAGTCTTGATTGTTCAGGCTAATCCCACACTCTGAGCCTTGGCTGCCAGCCAAGACTGTTATTAATGGCACAAAGCGCCTCATTCCAGCTACTTTTACATCCGCTAATGCGGCCGTCGCCTCCTCCTCCTCTTCCCACCCCCGAACTTGAGCTGCAACACCTTTTGATTTCGTTTTTTACAATCTGATATCCTTTCAGCAGACGAGCATGATGCAGGCTGACCTTACAAGGCAATGAAAAGTTGGGAACCTTGATGTTTTAAAAGTATCTGGGAAAGTGGCAAACTGAACAGCTGCAAACAGCAGTGATTTGAAGAAAAAATTCTATACTGTAAATAAAAACAGTTCCAAGAATTTGACAAAAATCCAGATGTGTTTCATCACACATGAGAATTTAAAACCGGGGCATCCTATCCTGGGCACTGCACCCTCGACATTTTCTGTCTGCTGAAAAGAAAGTCATGCACGCTCTCCAGTTTGAAGCCTGGGCACATGACCACTTTGGCTGGGGTGGGGGACAGGGGGGAGGGATTTTTAACTCCACAGACCCAGGGCAAAATCTTCAAACAAGCTATTTATTCTATTTATGCAACAAAATGAATAGCCAAGGCAAAATTGTGATTCTATACTCAGAAAGACACAGCATGCTTGTATGTTGAATTTTTTTTTAAAACCACTTAATGAATAGAAGCTGAGAGCCCAGCATTTCCGCTGGCCAGACTAATTCTGAAAAACAGTCGAGCTGCCACAGAGATATGTGTTGATTTCCCATGAAACGGAAGCATAGTGGTTTTTTTCTTTTTTTTTTGCAGTATTTTTCTTCACTGCAAAAAGTATAAGATCTTGATTTGCAATTTGGCCTAGAATCACCAAGATATTTAAGTGGTTTGATTTTCAAGCATTCTGGCTGTGGTTAGGAGTTATTTGGCAAAACAAATTAATAATGGTGGTACCCTTTATCACGAATTTAGGGCAATGTATAAGTTTTACAAGTACCAAGAAAACAGGCAGGAACCTGTTGTCATTTTTTCTATTTCCTGCAAATGCAGAAGTAGCAATGTAGTTAAGAAGCTAAATAAAAAATCTTCCACGGTTCTAAATAAATCATAAAAATCACTAATACCATGATGTCACCATCAAAATGTGTTGTCTAACTGTATCTGAGAGAAAATAATGCAATATTCTCAGTCTTAATGGATAATATTGAAGAAACTTTCCTTCCATAAATTAAAGTGTAGTGTATTTTGTTTTGCTGATCATGTGAGTTTTTCACGTCCATTTAGAAAACTGAAAGAGGAAAGAATAAACTTTAACCATGAAGTTTAACTTCTGTAATTTTTGCTGATTATGTATGTGTATGTGAATGAATTCCGTCTCAAGAGATGGAAGTCAGGAAATGAACTTAAAATATGATTACCATACCTATATCTAACAAAGAATACATTCAGCTGAAGCAGGAGTCAAATCATGGACCATCAACTTCCCAATTAACATTACTCATCCTATCATGCGAGGGAGAAACAAAGTGAGATACTAAAATAAGAAAGATAAATGAGTCTATATTAGGAACGGCTCTTGTGCTCCTCACCAAGTGATAAAATAGTCCAAATAATACAAATACCACTTGACTTTTTCTGTTTACAACTTTTCATCTTGCACAAACCATCAGAATGCCCAACTACTGTATCTACTTAAATATATATGACTAGAGAGAAGTATTTTCTCTCTTCCGCAAGTTATTTAATGTTTTAAATTAAGGTTGCATATACAAACAAAATGTTTGGTACATTTATCTATGCCTACCAGATTTTTTTTTATTTTGAATACAATACTATAATGGAAGTTATACCTAAAGTTAAACATGAAACCATCTGATAGCAACTACAAACATCATATCAGAAGTATGATTTCATGAAGTTTTATATCTGTGAGCTGCCTTACAGATATAAAATTGTACGGTATTCTGAAGCACTGACTAATAGACTTGCAGCTACAACCTATAACATAGCCATGAAGGTACTGTGCCACCTCCCCATCGACATCTATACTGTACTCTTCTACTTGATTTTTTTGTGGCACCGTATAACAAGTGCAACAGTAACTCATTGCTAATGTTTTCCAAAAACTGACAAGGAGTAGCAAACGCCCTGTGGTCCTGAACACGATAGAGACATCCTAATGCACAGCCACGGATAACCTTACTCTTAAAGGAATCTGAGGCCCTTTTAACTAACCATCTAACTCAGTGGTGGTGAACCTACGGCACTGGTGCCAGAGGTGGCACTCGGAGCCCTCTCTGTGGGCACACGTGCCGTTGCCCCAGCCTTGCCTCCCCCCGCAACCCCCTCACCAGCAGCCCCCCTGAGGAGAGTCACCCCCAAGCATGGCCCACACGGAGCAGCGCAGCCAAGGACATGGCAGCCAGGCAGCGTAGACAAGACTCTGCCCTCACGCCCCATCACGCACAGTTGATGCTGCAGGGCGCGGGGAGAGGGCGTGGCCGCCATGGCACTGCTGGGCTACCTGGGCGATCTGCGGCGGGCCCTGGAGGTGGTGAGTGGCCCTGCTGGCAGATGAGGTAGGGGCGGGGCAGGGGGTGGAGCGGGGGTGGGGCCAGTTTTTGGGCACTCGGTCTCTAAAAGGTTTGCCATCACTGATCTAACTTGTTACATATTGTGAAGCACCGGCCTCTCTCTCTGAGACTAAGCCTTAAGGTTTACTTTATTTATTTCAGTGACATGCACTCCAACTTCTTTCTTCTTTGGTTTGTCCATTGTTTGCTTTTCTGGTTCCAGCAACTCTTAGACCGCTTCCCACCTCTCAGCCTGCAGAGGTACCACAACAATACTTATCACCACATTCTGTAGCAGAAGTATCTTTCTGTTAGCAATGTACCATCAGAAGTACTTCCTATTGTATTTGTCTTGAATTCCCCCAAAGGTCCCACTGCCGCCTTGTCTGGGGTTTCCAACGCCACGATTAGATTGGATGGACGACCGTGGCTAAGGAAGAGAGAATCCCAAAGGATAATGGCAATACCTCATTCTTTCCTCCTGTAATTAAGCTTCCTGCTGCATAAGAAAATGGACTGCACACCTGGGGGAAGCCAACCCCTTTTTCTTCATCCTTCCTGCCTTACATGATATAAGCCAGATCTACAGTTTTAACATTAGGCTGGAGGTGACACATTTCTTACTACTAGACATTCTGGCATTCAGCCGCAATACTACTTTTCCTTCCTAGTGTTTGACTGCTGCCTTCAGCTTCATATGAAATGCAATTCAAACACTTAACTGGTTAAAACCTCATCATGTAACAGTGCTCAAAATTAGTAATTTTCCTCATAAAAGGGGGTTTCTGCTTTTTGACTCTCTAGTTTTCTTTGCCTTCTGAGGTAGGGATACATGGCTGCCGATGAAAGGATAGTGTTTCTTGCTTCTAAAAATATTGTCTCAGCAAAACTAAGTCAGAGTTTCACAGCCCCAAATCACTCATATTGAAAGCTCGGAGGGGATCCAAGGTACATCGCCAAGCCAGACTGCAGCAATGGCCAACGGTACTTCGTGTCTGTAGAAAAGCTGACGATGTTTCTCTCTGATGCAGCCCTAATTAGCATCATTCATTCCTTCATTACTCAAGAGATATAAAAATAAATTCTTATCTAATCTCCCCGTGGCTTTACTTAAATGCTTACTGAGTGAGGTCCAAAAGAATGGTTCAAGCTTAAGCACACCCAACATTTGCAAAAGGCAGGAAGTTAGACATAACTTCTTGTCAAGAACAGGTGCAACTAGGCTACCTCTCAGATGTGCTCATGTGGCCAAATCCTATTGCCCGCATGGTATAAAGCCAATGCAACACCTTTGACATTTTACATGATGGGTAGGTAAGTAGAACATGGCACTAATAGCGTTGCTGCTTTTCATGTCATCCTTTTCCAGACTGAGGCATTTCCTCTACAGAGGCACCATAATTGCCTTCTGCTTTCTGAATAATGGTCCTTAGAGTACCAACTGACCCAGTGTGCTGCAATGGGTAGAATTTTTGGATGGAAAAGATCAGATACACTTCCTGTTTTGAGAATTAAAGGCCTCTCAGTCAATTAGTTCTCACAATTTGCAGACACCACCATTTCATCCTTGCCTAATCAATCCAATGCAAGTTTATACAGTCAGCAGGTACATGAAAAGGACACTCAAACTTGTTTGATTTCTATAGCCGCCCAAATGACTCTGGGCGGATTACAATTCAATGAAAATACTGAAAGGCCGCTGGTACAGTGCTTTGCATACTACATGCTGAGTGTTACATGTTTCTACATGCTCCATACCAATAGATGTGTTGTGTGTGTGTGAGGGGGGGAGAGGGAGAGAATAAACATGCAAGGGTGCCGTTCTAGAATAAAACAGGGCTCTGGCACTTACAAGGGACCAAGCAAAGTGCAATGTTGCCAGCAAAGAAGACACCCACCACTATGCCTTCCCATGCTGCCCTGGCTTCCTCCCTCCCTTTATTTTTCTATCTAGCTGCCCGTCTAGGCTGCCCTGCTCCCCACAGACACTGGGATAATTCATCTTCCTCTGCTGCAAAGCAGGGTTGCTCTCGCTCTCTCTCTCTCTCTCTCTCTCTGGGACATGAGCTGCATTCAGAGCAGGTAGCAGTGAGCAAACAGACACCCCTTGTGATTTGCTGAAAAGGGGGGACAGAACAGGTGGCAAGTGGCTAGAAGAGTAACAAGCAAAATAAATAAATAAAGGGGGGGAAGGTGAACCTTTTTAAATAAGGGTCTGATAATCTGAACAGCTCTTTTCACTCCATTCTGGAGATAAGAATTTAGTTGTTTGAAGCACGTGACACAGAACTGTGAGTGTGCTGTTCTTTACAGCTGCCCTTTGTATGAACTGTAGGGAAGGGAAATCATTTTCGCCAAATGTATTAGTAGGTCTGTCCACATGGTAGAGCAGCACACAAGAAAGAAAGAAAGGCATATTATGTGTGTGTGTGTGTGTGTAGATGTAGATATTCTTTGTACATGTTTTGTTCCAAGCAGACAAGCTATTCAGTTCACTTAGATCAAGGTTAGGCTTGGAGAACAGTGGCTCCTTTCATTTCGGATTCAATAAAGACCCATCACCACAACTGGAGAGTTCTTTCTGAGAGTAAGCAATACAGGCAAGAAAGCAAAACCCACAACTGGCTCAGTTGCCTTTCAGTTTCCTTTTAGAAAGACAGACCCTGATGAAAATTAAAGTGATGTGGACCACAATTCTAAAAATGAATTAACCAAGTTATCACATTTTTCTAGACCCACATTAAATTTGACAATCAGAGGTCTGCTTTCTTTTTTTAAAATATCAGTCAGGAGATCTGTTTAAAAAAAACTTCGGTTTTGCTCTCATAGTGCTGTCAAAGCAAGTGGGTTTCTCATAATTTGCATCCTTCTTCCTCTAGCACTAATATTTTTAAAAGCCTTCATTAAATCTATTTGATTTCTACAAGGATTAACCCCTGCTGTATCACTCAAACAATGCTAGAGTAGGTTTTTATATATAGGTTATGAGCAAGAGGACAGGTCTTTTGCCAAACATCTATTGGTTTAACATCATTTCTATTTGCTGCTCTTTTTTGGTACATAACATGCAAAGATGCTTTTCGAAACACAATCTCCCCAAACACCCTCTGAGATTATGCTGAGATTTTCAGATGGGGCTACAATTCTCAGATTCCCTCGCTTGAAGAACACCATGCTGGAAATGGCTGCCTTAAGCCAAAGTGAGATGGCAGCATGATGAATGAAGCATCTTTCATCTCAAACTGGTGGGCTCCTGCCTGGTACAAAGCAGCTTATTTGAAAGATGGTAGAAGGGCTTCTACTTCCATAGGGAAAAGAAACACAGGCAATGCCTTGTCTGACTCATCTCTTCAGCCTGAAAGAACCTGATTTTTATACATGCTTATCTGAAAAATAAGATGCATAAAAAATAATAATATTCAGAAGCAGTATCCCCACTTGTGCAAGTATAAACATTTAAATTCAAATTCAGCACACAAATACTCAGAAGAAGATATTCAAGGAAATAATTAAATTTCATGCAAGCTATTATACATTAAAAATCAGTATGGAACTTAAAAATCTACTAGCTGACAATTAAAATGGGGGTTCTTTGGAAGTTGCCATAGTAGCTTATGCTGTAATTTGCCCACTCAATCTTCAGTTCAGACTTTCGATAAATAACACTAGCACTAACCTTTAAATAAAAAAAAAAACTTTGCTAAGAAACAAAATCTATCCCAAATGCTACACAAAAAAGAGGCAGCAGGTAGAACAAGCAGGCCAAATATGTAGCGTTAAATTACTCTTTTCTGGTTTCTCATGTGTTTCTTAGCAAAACAAAGACATATTTGAGCTCGTAAAATAGTTAACGGATTTTGTTTCTTTTTTAATCAAAGTACAGGGTTAAAATCTTTCCTTGCACAGAAACATATATTCTGACACCAAATTTAGTAGCTGATATTCGCTGATAGCAAATCAAGGACAGAAGAGGAGGGGGAAAAAACCATCAAGGATGTTCTACTCTCATCTGCCCATATAATACATGTGAACGCATGACTAGGCAAAGAGGCACGGCTGTCGACCTTTCATCATTTTGCCAGCTAGCAACGCCCCCCCCCCCAAGATTTTCCAAGGGCCAACTTTGAGGGAAAGCAATTGTAGTCTCAGTCATTTAGCCCAGGGCTTTTCAACCGTGGTACGCGTACCACTTGTGGTACATTAATGAGTGGCAGGTGGTACGCAGCCCTGCCTAGCCAAGTGTAGTGGGGGAGGGAAAGAGCCAGCACAGGCAAGGACTTACAGTGAGAGAGTCCTCTGGAGCTGCAAAGGCCCCAGGCTCACTTCTGGCTCACCCTCCCCCATGAGAAAGGAGGAGG